>NC_051420.1:26432176-26439676 GCF_015228065.2 Penaeus monodon | reverse complement strand
TTCTTCAGCTTTAAAGGTATCTTTAGAGAATCAGACAATTTTGGGACATAAACAGACAACGATAAGGATGAACCCTACACAGGTCAACAAAGGTCATTACAGTTAATTAGAATTATCAGAAAACTACACATTTCTAAAATGTTGTTATACTTCAGACATACATCAAATTCATGAAGTTTCCTCTGAGAAACTATCAACAATATTAATTTTCTTTCGTATTTCGTATTTTTTTATCATCTTGTTCCTATCTCCCTTTCTTTCTTCCCCTTTTCCTCATCCTCTCATATCGCCCTGTGCATCGCCCTAATAAGCATAAACAAAGCTTATCAATCAGTAGATCAGTAAGTTAAAGAAGAGCATCTTTTGAGACAAGCGTGACCCGTGTTGACCTGAGCAGGGGGTCACCGCGACGGGCCAAGGGACAGGTTGGAGAAGGTGCCGGAAATAGGGTCTGTGTGGATTTTTTTTTACGTTTTAAAACTGTTTAGATATTTCTTTTGGAAGTAAATATCTCATTTAATGCCATCTGATTGTATGCATACGTTTGCGAAATTTGTATATGCGTTTGCTTTTGTGTGCGATTTCCTAGTGTGTGTGCATTGTTCACCTGTCACAACAGATCGTTATCCTCCTCATCACAGGTATCACATTCGGCATCTGGAGGGACAAGGGAAGCGACTAGTTGACCTGCGGTGACCTGGCCGGGACGCCACCGAGGTCGCGTGGCCGATAAGACCTGCGTCTATGAAATCGGAGAATCAGGTGTATTTTCCAAGATTACATCCCCGATTGATGCGATTCGAACGACGCTATCGACGGAGGTGCAAAAGAGGCCTTTGAAGTCCCAATGACATACTCTCTTATTACCTTTTCGCCCTTTTCCTCTTTGAAAGGGATTTATTTACATACCTCTTTCGAAAAAAAACATGTCTTGTTTATACAGTACCTCAAGAATAATCCTTTTTTATTTATATCAGATTGACTATCAGGTTATTCAGGCGTCAGAAAGGATAGCTTGCTTTGGCTTTGTTCCATGCTTCCTGTTTTCATGGAATGCCAACTTGCATGCAACATTTCCTTGTGTCACTCAGGCTCTCAGTTTTAGATCAGATTTCTAGATCCTCCCCAGCAGTCACTAGGAAAGCTGAGCAAGTGTATAGAAAAATAGGAAAGCCTTTATCGTTGCCGACCCCCCCCCCCTTCAACGGTCATCCTCAAGCCACGTATCTCTTCGGCATCTCGAGAGTCAAGGGAAGCGATTTGGCGAACGACTGGTTGACCTGCGTTGACCTCCGCGGGGCGTCGCCAGGGGGCGCGTGGGACTCCATAGACTGAGAGGCGAAAAGGCCTTTCCTGAATGATATCAGGAGGGAATCGCGATATCTGGAGATAACCTTCAGACGATAATGATGATGATGACGGGTCACAACAGGTCATCAAAGGTCAGTCCTGGCGAGAGGTACAACGGCTTTTGTGACGAACAAGTGAATTCAATCTGATATTTATGGGATCCTTTGAATTCCACGAACAAAGAAATCCATTAACTGTCTATGCTTGCTTTTATTTATCTATTTTGTCCTTGTTTCGAAAAAAAACAAATAATGAAAATCTCTCACTCTCACTCTCACTCACTCTTTCTCTCTCTCTCTCTCTCTCTCTCTCTCTCTTTCTCTCTCTCTCTCTCTCTCTCTCTCTCTCTTTCTCTCTCTCTCACACACACACACACACGCACACACACACATAGTCGACCATTTTTACCATTGTTTCTTTCTTTATTATTTTTATTCTTCGTTTTTTCCATGTTTCTACTTTCCTTTTCTTCTCCTCTCACCGCCCTAAGAAGCATAAACAGAGCATTTTAAATATTAGTACTATTCAAACACATTTTCCATTTTTGTTCTCTGTAGTTGTCTCCTCTCTCTCTTTCCATTTTCCTCAACCTCTCGTATCGCCCTGTGCATCGCCCTAATAAGCATAAACAAAGTTTATCAATCAGTAAATCAGTAAGTTAAAGAAGAGCATGTTTTAATAACAGGCGTGACCCGTGTTGACCTGAGCAGGGGGTCACCGCGACGGGCCAAGAGACAGGTTAGAGAAGGGCCCGGAATTATTATCTTTTGATATACAATCCTTTTAAGAAATAAATATAGCAATGCTTATCATTAGTTGTTTTTAGATTATTTGGAGATCTGTTATGATTCGCATTTTATTTGTATTTTGAGCAAGGTTTAGTGCAAATATGGTAAGGAATGCGCTTTCTACTGACTGTCATTACTTGTAGGGTTTGTTTGTGTAAAATGTGTGCTTGTACTGTATGTAATTTGCTTGTGTACCGTGTGCATTGTGTCAGTTCTCTTGCATGTCAGCTGTGTGACGTGGTGGGTGTATTCGAAACTCATTTGCATCTCTCGCCTCACCCCCCCCCCACCTCTCATCGTTCACCTGTCACAACAGATCGTTATCCTCCTCATCACAGGTATCACATTCGGCATCTGGAGGGACAAGGGAAGCGACTAGTTAACCTGCGGTGACCTGGCCGGGACGCCACCGAGGTCGCGTGGCCGATAAGACCTGCGTCAATGAAATCGGAGAATCAGGTGTATTTTCCAAGATTACATTCCCGATTCGAACGACGCCATCGAGGTGCAAACGAGGCCACTAAAGCCTCGCTGACACAATCTCGTTTCTTCCATCGATGTTTTGTCTTTCGTTGGTTTCCATTTGTAACATCAAAAGCAACTTCAGATAATGTCTTGTTTTCGTTTAGGAAGGATAGACTGCAGTGTTTTTTTTTATTATTTTTGTTTCCTGGAATTGTAACGCACACTCACCCTGTCTCCATTAACGGTTTAGCTGTAAAATTCTGATAATCTCATATCTTCCCCTGCAGTGTTAATTTTCGTTGGTTTCCATTTATGATATCAGAAGCAACTTCAGGTAGACTGATACTTATGTATTTCACATTCTCTTTTAACTAGGTTTTCTTGAACGCCTAGAAGAATAAAAGTTTATCGAAACAAACTTGTAGATGTAGATGCTTGTAGATAATGGGATGCATAACATGTAATAGGAGAGAGAGAGGGGGGCGCAGATATTGCAACGTTTATATGGAGATTGGGTAGTGATGGTAGGAAAGAATACATTTTCCTGGTGTAACTAATGCAGGATGATTTGTTCTTACGTTTTCTGTAACGTGTGTTTGTGCCTATATACCTTGATATATCTATCTACTTACCTACACACATACATACCAATCTGCCTATATTCTATCTGCATGCTGATATGCTGCAGTGTTTACATGTTTACTGCTCTGTGATATCTGTAATGTGTAGTTCTTTTTTTACAAGCTTTGGTCTGCTTTGTGTTTAAGTCTGAATTTGAGTTTGAGCTTGAGCGTGCGTTCATCCATCCCTCATCACCCTCCCCTCATCCTTTGCCTCATCATCTAGCTGTCACAACACCCCCCCCCCCCCCTCGATGTGGTCAACCTCAACAAACGTATCACTTGGGCATCTCCAGGGTCAAGGAAAGCGATTTGGTAAACGCCTGGTTGACCTGTGTTGACCTCCGCGGGACGCCACAATGGGGTCGCGTGGGACACTATAGGCTGAGAGAGTGAAAATTCCTCTGCTCTAAAGGTATCTTCAGGGAATCAGACAATTTGGGGACGAAAATGGACAATGATAATGATGAAGCTTCACGGGAGGTCAGGAAAGGTCTCTTCGGTTGAATTGAATGACGCCAAATAAACTACAAATTCTTGTTTATAATTATACGGAAATATTTCACCTTCATCTGCTCCGGGATTTGACGAATAACTGTGTTAGTGTTGCTATGATTCAAATCTAGAGGATTCTTTTGTTCTAATCAATATTCACATCAGATTCCTCCGGAAACAAAAAATAAAAAAACTCTCTTTTCTCTCTTTATTTCCTACCTTTATTGTCGCGTTGGATTTATCTCCCTCTTTCGTCTCTTCTCATCGGCCTCTCGTATCGCCCTGGGCATCGCCCTAATAAGCATAAACAAAGCTTATCAATCAGTAGATCAGTAAGTTAAAGAAGAGCATCTTTTGATACAAGCGTGACCCGTGTTGACCTGAACAGGGGGTCACCGCGACAGGTTGGACAAGGTGCCGGATTCAGGTGTGTGGATTCTGTTGCTCGAGTTCTCGTTGCAATTGGTCCAAGCATGATTTTGTAGAGTGTGTGTGCTTGCATGTTCAAATATTTTTGTGCGTTCGTGCCCCCTTTGTATCACTCCCCCCCTCCCCCCGCCCTCATCGTTCACCTGTCACAACAGATCGTTATCCTCCTCATCACAGGTATCACATTCGGCATCTGGAGGGACAAGGGAAGCGACTAGTTAACCTGCGGTGACCTGGCCGGGGCGCCGCCGAGGTCGCGTGGCCGATAAGACCTGCGTCCATGAAATCGGAGAATCAGGTGTATTTTCCAAGATTACATGCCCGATTCGAACGACACCATCGAGGTGCAAACGAGGCCACTAAAGCCTCGCTGACACAATCTCGTTTCTTCCATCGATGTTTTGTCTTTCGTTGGTTTCCATTTATAACATCAAAAGCAACTTCAGGCCAGTGTTTTTATTTCGAGATTAATGTTTCCTGGAATTGTAACGCACACACACCATTTCTCATCACGACTTGTGACTATTTGTATAGAATCGTAGCAAGATATTTATTCTCATTGATGCTCCCTCCCCCGAACCAGGCCGCGTGGGACTCCATAGACTGAGAGGCGAAAAGGCCTTTCCTGAATGGTATCAGGAGGGAATCAGACGAGTGAAAATCCCATTCAGAAAACGGTAATGAGGAAGGTTCACTGCAGGCCGTCAAGGGCGCTGAGGAGGTTAGTCCCGAAGGCAGATGCCTGGATGAAGGACGGGGAAGGGGGGGGGGGGGTACACGCACGCTCGCTCTCTCTCTCTCGCCCTTTCTCTCTCTTCTATAATAAACATTTAATTATCTACAAGCATATTTTGATACATTATTAACTATTTCACATCTTTTGGCTAGGTTTACTTGCCTGTCTATTTGAGATCCCTTGTTTTGTTTCGACAAACTTCTATTCTTCTATAAGTGTTCTCATCTTAGACCTTTCCTCTTTCTTATCTGAATTCTCTCTTTCTACCTCATTCCATCCTTACTCCGTCCTTTCTCATCTCCTAACATATCTCTCTCTTTCCTCTTCATATTTCTTTTATTTTTCTCTTCGTCTGCCTCTTATCTCCTAACATATCTCCCTAATAAGCATAAACAATGACTACGAATCAGTAGATCAAGGAGTTAAGGAGAAGCATCTTGACCTCTGTTGACCTGAGCGGGGGGTCACCGCGACAGGTTTATGGCACAGGATGGTGAGAATTGTGAGGAAAGGCGTCATTCTCTCCCTCCCTCGCCCCTCCTCATATTATGCATTTAATTACCTACAAGCACATGTTGATACATATCAATTTCACACCCTCTTTTAACTAGGTTTCTTGTCTGTCTACCTGAGACCTCTTCTTTTGTTTCGATAAACGTTTAATCTTCAAGAAACCCTAATTAAGCTTTGTTAAATCAGGATGTGAAGTGGATAAGTATCAAAATATGATTGTGGATAATTAAATGCATGATATGTTATCAGAGACCCTTCGTCATTACCGTTTTCTGATTGGGTTTTTCAATCGTCTGGTTCCCTCCTGATATCATCCAGGAAAGGCCTTTTCGCCTCTCAGTCTATGGAGTGAATGATTATAAATATCTCGCTATTATTCTATACAATTTGTCACCTGTCGTGATGAGACATGGTGTGTTACAGTTCCAGGAAACATTAATCTCGAAATAAAAAACACCAGTTTATCCTTCCTAAACGAAAACAAGACATTTTGCTTTTGATGTTATAAATGGAAACCAACGAAAGACAAAACATCGATGGAAGAACCGAGATTGTGTCAGCGAGGCTGTAGTGGCCTCGTTTGCACCTCGATGGTGTCGTTCGAATCGGGAATGTAATCTTGGAAAATACACCTGATTCTCCGATTTCATTGACGCAGGTCTTATCGGCCACGCGATCTCGGTGGCGTCCCGGCCAGGTCACCGCAGGTTAACTAGTCGCTTCCCTTGTCCCTCCAGATGCCGAATGTGATACCTGTGATGAGGAGGATAACGATCTGTTGCGACAGGTGAACGATGAGGGCGGGGGGAGGGGGGCACGAAAACACTCGCACAAGCACGCACAAACAAACAATAACTAAACACGCAAGCACACACACTCGTCAAAATCATGCTTGCACCAATTGCAATGAGAACTCGAGCAACAGAATCCACACAGACCCTGTTTCCGGCACCTTGTCCAACCTGCCTTTGGCCCGTCGCGGTGACCCTCTGCTCAGGTCAACACGGGTCACGCTTGTATCAAAAGATGCTCTTCTTTAACTTACTGATCTACTGATTGATAAGCTTTGTTTATGCTTATTAGGGCGATGCCCAGGGCGATACGAGAGGCCGATGAGAAGAGACGAAAGAGGGAGATAAATCCAACGCGACAATAAAGGTGGGAAATAAAGAGAGAAAAGAGAGTTTTTTTTCGGAGGAATCTGATGTGAATATTGATTAGAACAAAAGAATCCTCTAGATTTGAATCATAGCAACACTAACACAGTTATTCGTCAAATCCCGGAGCAGATGAAGGTGAAATATTTCCGTATAATTATAAACAAGAATTTGTAGTTTATTTGACGTCATTCAATTCAACCGAAGAGACCTTTGCTGACCTCCCGTGAAGCTTCATCATTATCATTGTCCATTTTCGTCCCCAAATTGTCTGATTCCCTGAAGATACCTTTAAAGCCGAGGAATTTTCACTCTCTCAGCCTATGGTGTCCCACGCGACCCCATTGTGGCGTCCCGCGGAGGTCAACACAGGTCAAACAGGCGTTTACCAAATCGCTTTCCTTGACCCTCGAGATACCCAAGTGATACGTTTGTTGAGGTTGACCACATCGAGGGAGGGGGGAGGTGTTGTGACAGCTAGATGATGAGGGAAAGGATGGGGGGAGGGTAATGAGGGATTGATGAACGCACGCTCAAGCTCAAACTCAAATTCAGACTTAAACACAAAGCAGACCAAAGCTTGTAAAAAAAAGAACTACACATTACATATATCACTGAACAGTAAACATGTAAACACTGCAGTATATCAGTATGCAGATAGAATATAGGCAGATTGGTATGTATGTATGTAGGTAAGTAGATAGATATATCAAGGTATATAGGCACAAACACACGTTACAGAAAACGTAAGAACAAATCATCCTGCATTAGTTACACAGGAAAATGTATTCAGTCCTATCATCTCTACCCAGTCTCCATATAAACGTTATAGAATCTACAACCCCCCCCCCGCTCTCTCTCTCTCTCTCTCTCTCTTCTCTCTCTCTCTCTTCTTCTCTCTCTCTTCTCTCTCTCTCTCTCTCATCTCTCCCTCTCTCTCTGCTGTG
>NC_051420.1:26424676-26429676 GCF_015228065.2 Penaeus monodon | reverse complement strand
GGTTGGGGACGGTGCCGGAAATAGGGTCTGTTGGCTCTTTTTGCTTTAATAACTAATGAATATACTGAATATATAAAAAAATCTTAATTCCTGTAATGATATAAACTCCTACTCAAGAACTTTTATCACAATATTCTGTTGAAAATTAATCCATATACTAAATTGCATTTAGTGTGTATGTGCATGTATTTTAGTGAAGAGTGTGTGCGTTTTAGTGTGTGATTTTTGGGCTTGTATGTGTACGAGTGTGAGTATAATCGAACCTCATTCATACCCCCCACTCGCACCCCCCTCCCCCCTCATCGTTCACCTGTCACAACAGATCGTTATCCTCCTCATCACAGGTATCACATTCGGCATCTGGAGGGACAAGGAAGCGACTAGGTACCTGCGGTGACCTGGCTGGGCGCTACAGGATAAAATCCCGTCATAAGATCAGATGTTCCTTAGAATATATTCCAGATTGACGTCATTTGAATAATAATATCGATAGGTGTAAAAGAGGCCACTAATGTCCTGATGACACAGTATTTTTTTCTATTATGGGGGGGGGGGGGCTGGAAAATGGCTGAAGAGAGACTTCAAGTGTTTGTACTATACCTAAGAATGATTGTTTTTCGTATATACCATTAGAATCATGTTCAGGAAGGATAATTCGTTGTGATTTGGTTCATGCTTCCTGTGATGTCAACGCAAAATCATCTTTATACATTTCTCTGTTATACATCTCATTGGTGTCTCATTCCCGCTGAATCTTCCTAAAAATATCTATCTATCTATCTATCTATCTATCTATCTATCTATCTATCTATCGATCTATCTGTCTACCTATATATATATATATATATATATATATATATATATATATATATATATATATATATATATATATATATATATTGAGTGATATCAAAATATTTACTATCCCCCCTTCCGATGTGGTCGTCCTCAAGCCACGTATCTCTTCGGCATCTCGAGAGTCAAGGGAAGCGATTTGGCGAACGACTGGTTGACCTGTGTTGACCTCCGCGGGGCGTCGCCAGAGGGCGCGAGGGACTCCATAGACTGAGAGGCGAAGAGGCCTTTCCTGAATGATATCAGGAGGGAATCGCGATATCTGGAGATAACCTGCAGACGATAATGATGATGATGATGGGTCACAACAGGTCATCAAAGGTCAGACACAGAGACGAGTCCCGAAGGCAGACGCAAGCAAGTGGATCATAAGCATAAGCAAGATTTCAAGAGTAAATATATATAAATATATATATATATATATATATATATATATATATATATATATATATATATATATATATATATATATATATATATATATATATAACAGGGTAGTTCACAGCAACCATCCACTTCCAAAGAATACCTGAGCAATGTCTCAAGAGTAAATATAAAAATGAAAGCATCAAAGGGTAGTTTCAAAGTAGCTATCTAATTCCAAAGAATATCCGTCTGCTATTTATGAGTATTTATGATTGTTGTGAATGATACAAAACCAACGTAACCAAACAAAGAATAAAGTATTATAAAAAAACAATGTTCACTTTAATCATTATTAATATATAAGACGCACATGCTTTTATATGATTACATGTTCCACAAAATGTACATAAATGTACATTAATTTACATCTATTTACATTTTCTTCGATAAACTTTTGTTATCACGTAATAAAACTGTTTTCCTCCTTGAACATATGCTTTCTCTCGATTTCCCTTTCAAATTTCTTTTATTTTTCTCTTCGTCTGCCTCTTATCTTCTAACATATCTCCCTAATAAGCATAAACAATGACTACGAATCAGTAGATCAAGGAGTTAAGGAGAAGCATCTTTTAATGACAAGCGTGACCTCTGTTGACCTGAGCGGGGGGTCACCGCGACAGGTTTATGGCACAGGATGGTGAGAAAAATATGAAAAAACGATGCGTACCATAGTATGCATTCATAAGGCAGGCAAAATAAGCATTGCAGGGTTTGTGTGGAAATAATCTATCTATCTCTCTATCTGTGTCTGTCTCTGTCTGTCTGACTCTCTCTCTCTCTCTCTCCCTCTCTCTCTCTCTCTCTCTCTCTCTCTCTCTCTCTCTCTCTCTCTCTCTCTCTCTCTCTCTCTCTCTCTCTCTCTCTCTCTCTCTCTCTCTCTCTCTCTCTCTCATTCTATCTATCTATGTGTTTATCTGTCTATTTTTTCTATGCATGCTAATATGCTGCAATGTTTATTGCACTACTGCTCATTGATGTATGTAATATCCACTTAATTTTGATCCGATTTACCTCTACCATTCCTTTTTCCTAAGTAATTTGTGTCTGTCTGTGTATATGTGTGTGAGTTTGTCCATCCCTCATCACCCTCCCCTCATCCTTTGCCTCATCATCTAGCTGTCACAACACCTCCCCCCCCTCGATGTGGTCAACCTCAACAAGAGTATCACTTGGGCATCTCGAGGGTCAAGGAAAGCGATTTGGTAAACGCCTGGTTGACCTCCGCGGGACGCCACAATGGGGTCGCGTGGGACACTATAGGCTGAGAGAGTGAAAATTCCTCGGCTTTAAAAGTATCTTCAGGGAATCAGACAATTTGGGGACGAAAATAGACAATGATAATGATGAAGCTCCATAGGAGGTCAACAAAGGTCATTTCAGTTTGATATAAGAAGTCCACAAGCTTACTTATACTTGTTTATGGTTATGCAGTAACGCGGTTTCATTTATTAAAAATGCTATCAATATGAAAAGACGTAATTCGCACCATTTCCATCATATTTCTCTCCTTTATCAATATTGTTATCGCCTTGTTTTTTATTACCTTCTATTTTCCTTTTCCTCATCCTCTCATATCGCCCTGTGCATCGCCCTAATAAGCATAAACAAAGCTTATCAATCAGTAGATCAGTAAGTTAAAGAAGAGCATCTTTTGATACAAGCGTGACCCGTGTTGACCTGAGCAGGGAGTCACCGCGACGGGCCAAGAGACAGGTTGGAGAAGGTGCCGGAAATAGGGTCTGTTGGCTCTTTTTGCTTTAATAACTAATGAATATACTGAATATATAAAAAAATCTTAATTCCTGTAATGATATAAACTCCTACTCAAGAACTTTTATCACAATATTCTGTTGAAAATTAATCCATATACTAAATTGCATTTAGTGTGTATGTGCATGTATTTTAGTGAAGATTGTGTGCGTTTTAGTGTGTGATTTTTCGGCTTGTATGTATACGAGTGTGAGTATAATCGAACCTCATTCATACCCCCACTCGCACACCCCTCCCCCCTCATCGTTCACCTGTCAAAACAGATCGTTATCCTCCTCATCACAGGTATCACATTCGGCATCGGGAGGGACAAGGGAAGCGACTAGGTACCTGCGGTGACCTGGCTGGGCGCTACGGGGATAAAACCCAGTCATAAAAATCAGATGTTCCTTAGAATATATTCCAGATTGACGTCATTTGAAAAATAATATCGATAGGTGTAAAAGAGGCCACTAATGTCCTGATGACACAGTATTTTTTTCTATTATGGGGGGGGGGGGGCTGGAAAATGGCTGAAGAGAGACTTCAAGTGTTTGTACTATACCCAAGAATGATTGTTTTTCGTATATACCATTAGAATCATGTTCAGGAAGATAATTCGTTGTGTTTTTGGTTCATGCTTCCTGTGATGTCAACGCAAAATCATCTTTTATACATTTCTCTGTTAACATTCATTGGTGTCTCATTCCCGCTGAATCTTCCTAAAAAATATCTATCTATCTATCTATCTATCTATCTATCTATCTATCTATCGATCTATCTGTCTACCTAATTATTAAAATATATATTATATATATATATATATGATATATATATATTATATATAATTTTATATAAATAGTGAGTGATATCAAAATATTTACTACCCCCCCTTCCGATGTGGTCATCCTCAAGCCACGTACTCTTCGGCATCTCGAGAGTCAAGGGAAGCGATTTGGCGACGACTGGTTGATCTGTGTTGACCTCCGGGGGGCGTCGCCAGAGGGCGCGTGGGACTCCATAGACTGAGAGGCGAAGAGGCCTTTCCTGAATGATATCAGGAGGGAATCGCGATATCTGGAGATAACCTGCAGACGATAATGATGATGATGATGGGTCTCAACAGGTCATCAAAGCTCAGACACAGAGACGAGTCCCGAAGGCAGACGCAAGCAAGTGGATCATAAGCATAAGCAAGATTTCAAGAGTAAATATATATATTTTATATATATATATATATATATATATATATATATTATATATTTTATATAATAAAATATATATATATATATATATATATATATATATAACAGGGTGTTCACAGCAAACCATCCACTTCCAAAGAAACCTGAGCAATGTCTCAAGAGTAAATATAAAAATGAAAGCATCAAAGGGGTAGTTTCAAATTTAGCTATCTAATTCCAAAGAATATCCGTCTGCTTTTGAGTATTTATGATTGTTGTGAATGATAAAAAAACAACGTAACCAAACAAAGAATAAAGTATTATAAAAAAAACAATGTTCAAATTTAATCATTATTAATATATAAGAAGCACATGCTTTTATATGATTACATGTTCCACAAAATGTACATAAATGTACATTAATTTACATTTATTTACATTTTCTTCGATAAACTTTTGTTATCACGTAATAAAACTGTTTTCCTCCTTGAACATATGCTTTCTCTCGATTTCCCTTTCATATTTCTTTTATTTTTCGCTTCGTCTGGGCCCCTTATCTTCTAACATATCTCCCTAATAAGCATAAACAATGACTACGAATCAGTAAAATCAAGGAGTTAAGGAGAAGCATCTTTTAATGACAAGCGTGACCTCTGTTGACCTGACGGGGGGTCACCGCGACAGGTTTATGGCCCCAGGATGGTGAGAAAAATATGAAAAAACGATGCGTACCATAGTATGCATTCATAAGGCGGCAAAAAAAGCATTGCAGGGTTTTGTGGAAAT
>NC_051420.1:26417176-26422176 GCF_015228065.2 Penaeus monodon | reverse complement strand
TATGCATAAACAACGATTATCATTCGGTAGATCAGGTAGTTGAGAAAAATCACCTGTTTAATGACAAGTTTGACCTGTGTTGACCTGAGTAGGGGTCTCTCTGTCAATAAATCGTATGAAAATATAATTCGAATTAACTAACAGTATCAAATACATATATATATATATATATATATATATATATATATATATATATATATATATATATATATATATATATATATATTCTTTTTCTTTTTTTCCGCTGATCTATATTCCGGCTTTTGAAACTATTTTCTAAAATCGTTTTGCTTTTCTATATTCCTCATTAAACTCTATCGAGCTAAGGTAGAATGAGAGACGGGGGAAAAAATAAGGGTTTATAGAAAGCGAGCAAGAGAGAGAGAGAGAGAGAGAGAGAGAGAGAGAGAGAGAGAGAGAGAAGAGAGAGAGAGAGCGAGAAATACAATCACAATCACGGAAGGCTGACAGAGAGAGAGGAGGGGAGATAGATATATAGAGAGACAGACAGACAGAGAGAGAGGAATAAAAATTCTGCGTATCTTAGATGACCTGTTGTGACCCATCATCATCATCATCATCATTATCGTCTGAAGGTTATCTCCAGATATCGCGATTCCCTCCTGATATCATTCAGGAAAGGCCTTTTCGCCTCTCAGTCTATGGAGTCCCTCGCGCCCTCTGGCGACGCCCAGTGGAGGTCAACAGAGGTCAACAGACGTTTCCAAATCAAGGGGGATACTTGTGTTATCGACTGTGGCAATGGAAATAAATATCATGTTATTATTTATTAATTTGCTCTATTATCACGCATTATGATGGGGTAATGAGAGAGATTACTGACCAATCAATTCCCAACCTATTGAAATCCTGATTTAATTATGAATAGTTAGTCTGGAATGTAAACAATATACACAGAAAATAAGGTACAATTTTCAATCTGAAAATCAGCGAAAGAGTAAAGGGAGATGTGAAAATGTATAGTGATTTTAAGGCCCCAAAAACTTCTTTGTGTACAGGGTAAACCCACAAAACTTCTTTTCAAAATCTTTTCATTTACGGAAGAAACGTTGGCGACAAATGGTATGAGATCACGCTACGAGGTCTTTAAAACCAGGTAAAATCTTCGTTGATAGTTTGTATCTTATTAATGTGGAAGGTAAACTGGCAAAATACACTTGATTCTCTGATTTCATTGATGCAGGTCTTATCGGCCACGCGACCTCGGTGGCGCCCCGGCCAGGTCACCGCAGGTCAACTAGTCGCTTCCCTTGTCTCTCCAGATGCCGAATGTGATACCTGTGATGAGGAGGATAACGATCTGTTGTGACAGGTGAACGATGAGGGCGGTGGGGGGGGCTATGCAAATGAGCCACAAACACACCTCCATCATGCACGCAAACATACAGGAAAAGTACACACACACAAGCTCGACACCAAAATGCATACACTACTCTCATTGGATTTGGACAATAAAAAAGTACCCAGTACGTGAATTTCTTTATATCGAAAGGGTGACGAAACCTTAAGAAATATCGCGAGAGAGAGAGACTTTAGAAAAACATATTTCCTAGTTTCGAAAGCAACAGGACCGACACAGACCCTATTTCCGGCACCTTCTCCAACCTGTCCCATGGCCCGTCGCGGTGACCCCCTGCTCAGGTCAACATGGGTCACGCCTATTATTAAAAGATGCTCTTCTTTAACTTACTGATCTACTGATTGATAAATTTTGTTTATGCTTATTAGGGCGATGTACAGAGCGATACGAGAGGTCGATGAGGAGGGACAAAAGAGGGAGTTAAGAACAAGGCGATAATAAAGGTAGTAAAAGAAGAGAAAAAAAGAGAGTTTTTGATTACATATTTCCAGGAGAATCTGAATATGAATATTGACATAAAAGAATTTACAAGACGAATAAGTGTTTGAATCATAGCAACACTGACACAGTTATTCGATCAAATCCCAGAGAAGATGAAGGTGAAATATTTCTGTACAAACATAAACAATCATTTGTAGTTTATTTGGTGTCATTCAATTCAACCGAAGAGACCTTTTCTGACCTCCCGTGAAGCTTCATCATTATCATAGGCTATTTTCGTCCCCAAATTGTCTGATTCTCTGAAGATACCTTTAGTGCTGAGGATTTTTTACTCTATCAGCCTATGGTGTCCCACGCGACCCCATTGTGGCGTCCCGCGGAGGTCAACACAGGTCAACGAGGTGTTTACCAAATCGCTTTCCTTGACCCTGGAGATGCCCAAGTGATACGTGGCCACAATTAAGGCAGTAAATATCTTGCTATCATTCTATACATTTTTGGCATTTTTAGGAAGAGTCAGCGAGGATGAGTGACCAACGAGTGCCAATGAGAAGTAAACGATGTTTTTTGGCATCGCATAGAAGCAGGAAACTGGAAACAACCACTGTGTTTTATTCTTCCTTGAAGCTTAAACGGAAACGAAGACCTGATAACGATTTTGAAATTATAAACGAAAACCTACAATTCTTAGGGTATGTTATAAACTCGTAAAGGTTTCGAAATAAATAAACTTACACTCTAAGTAACGAGGAAAAATAACAAAGCAATGGAGGAAATGAGATTGTGCCAACCTGACTTCAGTGGCCTCTTTTGCACCTCCGTCGATAGCGTCATTCGAGTCGCATTAATCGGGAATGTAATCTTGGAAAATACACCTGATTTTCTGATTTCACTTTTATGCAGGTCTTACACATTGCGTCTATCCTTCCTAAACGAAAACAAGAGATTACCTGAAGTTGCTTCTGATGTTAATAATGGAAACTAACGAAAGTGAAAATTGCGATGGGTGATACGATATTGTGTCATCGGGATTTTTCACCTAAACCGATAATGGAGATCGAATCGCATCAATCGGGAATGTAATCTTGGAAAATACACCTGATTCTCCGATTTCATTGACGCAGGTCTTATCGGCCACGCGACCTCGGCGGCGCCCCGGCCAGGTCACTGCAGGTCAACTAGTCGCTTCCCTTGTCCCTCCAGATGCCGAATGTGATACCTGTGATGAGGAGGATAACGATCTGTTGTGACAGGTGAACGATGAGGGCGGGGGGAGGGGAGGGGGGTACAAAGGAGGCACGAACACACTCACGCAAGCACGCACACACAAATGATAATTGAACACGCAAGCACACACACTCGTCAAAATCATGCTTGCACCAATTGCAATTAGAACTCGAGCAACAGAATCCACACAGACCCTATTTCCGGCACCTTCTCCAACCTGTCTCTTGGCCCGTCGCGGTGACCCCCTGCTCAGGTCAACACGGGTCACGCTTGTCTCAAAAGATGCTCTTCTTTAACTTACTGATCTACTGATTGATAAGCTTTGTTTATGCTTATTAGGGCGATGCACAGGGCGATACGAGAGGTCGAGGAAAAGGGAAGAAAGAGAGGAGACAACAAAAGAAAACAAAAAAGGGAAATATAAAGGAAAAGGTTAGTGGATTTTTAAAGAAATTGTTTAAAGAGTTTGATCTAGAATAACAAGCCATCGAGGAAAATGTATTTGAGTGCTAATATCTGAAAATAAGAGTTTATATAATCATAAACAAGTATTTGTAATACTGTAGACACATTCTGTATTTTATTTGGCGTCATTCAATTCAATTGAAGTGACCTTTGTTGACCTCCCGTGAAGCTTCATCATTATCACTGTCTATTTTCATCCCGAAATTGTCTGATTCTCTTAAGATACCTTTAAAGCCGAGGAATTTTCACTCTCTCAGCCTATGGTGTCCCACGCGACCCCATTGTGGCGTCCCGCGGAGGTCAACACAGGTCAACCAGTCGTTTACCAAATCGCTTCCCTTGACTCTCGAGATGCCCAAGTGATACGGTTGTTTGAGGATGACCACAACACACACACACACACACACACACACACACACACACACACACACACACACACACACACACACACACACACACACACACACACACACACAATAAATAAATAGTTTATTGATTTTCATGCAGCCAGAGGCTGAAAATATACATAGAAATACAGATAGAGAGACAAACTATATATACATAAACATATAAACAACACATAACAAAGTAAACTAACAATCAATAACAACAAAATAAACAGATAAACAAAAGCCAAGTACAAAATCAGGTGAGCTAGGATTGGACAAGTAAAAATGGACTAGTGTTCGTTGATGAGTCGGACTAGAGTGGGTACTGTGCTCCGGTGGTAGCGGTCAGTGCGGGCCCTGATGGGCACCAGTTTGTTGGCGGCGCGTAGGGCCCGGCGAGGCGGCGGCGCGTCGGGGGGCAGCAGGTCACGGTGGCGTGGATGGCACAGCAATTTTAGACCAAACTGCTGCAGTGAGGTTGAGTAGTGAGTGGCGAGGGAGGTGAGGCCTAGGGCAGCCAGGGCGCGGTCATAGCAGGTGTAGACAGGGCCTAGAATGATCATGGCTACCCTTTTCTGCACCCTCTCAAGTTGTAGCAGCTGGGTGGCGGTGAGGGAGGGGGACTAGGCGGGGGAGGCGTAGGTCAATTTAGGCAGGATGAATAGCCTGTAGATATTCTGAAGCTCCGGGAGTGGAACGCCAAGGGACTTGAGGCGACGCAGCATGTGAAGCCTGTACGAGGCAGACTTCACGATGTCTCTGACGTGCTGCGTCCAGGAGAGCTTATCGTCGATGGTGACGGGTTGGGGTGAGAGTGGTTGCCAGTGGGGGGGAGGGGGCGGGGTTGGTGGAGAAGTCGAACTGCATCACAACTGACTTCTGGCGATTGATGGTGACGTGATTTGCGGTGGTCCAGGAGAGGAGGTTGTCGAGGGTGCGCTGGATGGCGGAGTGGTCAGGGCAGGAATTGTCAATGGCGGCGGCTATGGTCGAGTCATCCACGTATTTCCAACGATGCTCGGTATCGAGGAGAGCATCGTTAATCATGACTAGGAAGCATAGGGGGCCCATTCTAGTCCCCTGGGGGACTCCGCACG
>NC_051420.1:26407176-26409676 GCF_015228065.2 Penaeus monodon | reverse complement strand
ATGGTATACACAAATAGTATAATGCAACAAAACTATTTTCAATTTAAAAAACCGAATCATGTGTTAACATAAGAATAAAATGCCATACGAACATAATTTATGAAAAACAAAGCGAATCGGAGTGCCCCGCAGCTCGCGTGAGTTGCCACTTTCGCCTTTTCAGAGTCTGGGCGCACTGTTGCCGTCTCAGCGGGTCTCCAAATACCGAGCGTCATGAGTGTGATGAGGAGGAGCCGTTGTGACAGGTGCATGAGGGGAGCAATGAGGGGGGGGGAGGGGGCATGTACATATCCTATGCTTACTTGTATACTTATATACTTATATACTTATATACTTATATACTTATATACTTATATACTTATATACTTATATACTTATATACTTATATACTTATATACTTATATACTTATATACTTATATACTTATATACTTATATACTTATATACTTATATACTTATATACTTATATACTTATATACTTATATACTTATATACTTAGGAAAAAATAGATAAGTAACTGCAAAAATCTATGAAATTACGAAATATCCTTTGCAGGAAACTCACTATAACAGGTTGATTTAACAATGAGCATGAACTGAAGTTGACAAATCTTAATATAAAGCCATCAACTGCATATATCTATTATTATATAACGAATATTTCACAATCAATAACATCCTCTACTGATTATAAAAACAGACAGGCTTAGTGAACTAGAGAAGGTAATACATAGATCATACATAAAAGGCCAAGGAGTAATGTAGTGGCTTTTCCTGTAAGATCAACATTGTCAGGTCTTTCGTGTGCATTAAAAAAATATTGCAAATATTGACTTGCGGTTACTGCTTTCAGAAAATAATAAAGAAAAAATCTGAATTACACAGTGTATTTAAAAAAAAATCTTTGTCATATTCATAACGATTTATAGAGATTTAGATGGATTTGTGATCATGAATAGCCACATAGATTGCAATGCAAAGGAAAAAAAGAAGAAGGAGAAAAGGAGGAAGAAGAAGAAGAAAGAGAAGGAAAATAATGATAAGAAAAAAAGGAAGAGAAAGAGAAAAAAAAAAAAGAGAAGAAAAAAAGAAGATAAAGAGATAAAGAAGAAGAAGAAGAAGAAGAAGAAGAAGAAGAAAAAGAAGAAGAAGAAAAAGAAGAAGAAGAAGAAGAAAGAAGAAGAAGAAGAAGAAGAGAAGAGAGAAGAAGAAAGAAAGAAGAAGAAAAAAAGAAAGATAAAGAGAAAAAAGAAAGAAAAAGAAAAAAGGAGAAAAGAAGAAAAGATAAAGAAAGAAGAAAAAGAACAAAGAAGAAAAGAAGAAGAAAAGAGGAAAATAAATGAAAGAAAAAGAGAAATGAAAAGAAAATGAAACTGATAAGCAACAAATGGAGAATAAGCATTACATAAACAAAGATTCGTTTAACGTGAACAAGATGATGTGTTTACGTGACAAAGCAAAATTTAGAAAACAAACAAAAACAGGATAACTGAATTGATTAAAGAACGAATCAAATTATATAAAGCAATCAAATGAGCAAATCAGCAGAATCGATTAGAATATAACAATATGACGATTTAGTACAGAGATTATGTCTCTAAATATACCCACTTAAAAGTCAGCTCAGTTCATCTAAATCTAAAATGTAATCTTTAGAAATACATCTGATTTTTCGATTTGACTTTATGTAGTTCTTATCGGCCACGTGACCTCGGTGGCGCCCCGGCCAGGTCACCGCAGGTCAACTAGTCGCTTCCCTTGTCCCTCCAGATGCCGAATGTGATAACCTGTGATGAGGAGGAAACTATCTGTTGTGACAGGTGTGTGTGTGTGTGTGTGTGTGTGTGTGTGTGTGTGTGTGTGTGTGTGTGTGTGTGTGTTTGTATATGTATACATTATATACCATTCGTGGGTCGTGTGGCATGGTTGGTTTAGTACTGGCCCTTCGGTTTCATACCCGGAGTGACCTAGGTTCGAGGCCCGGTCAGGGAGGGTTATTATATATCTATATCAATGCAGCATTGCATTATTCCATCTGACATACCATACATTATACACACTCATATACGTACATGTAGTTAAGTGTCCTAAAAAAAACAATGAATATGAATACAGGATGCAGAACATATTCAATTTTTTAGCATAATGAGTACACACTGTCCACGTACACCTTATGTAAGCAAGGAAGCAGACACACTATTTCAAACTCACTGCCATCAGAAATTTTGTGCGAATCTAAATAAGATAAGGCAATAATCAGGGGCAATATCCTCGCCATTTTTATCATTTCATGGCTAGGAAAATGTCTCCTGTAATTAGCGAGCATTTGATCCAGGTAATAAAGGGAGTTATATATATATTAATGTTATAAATTATATTGTGTGTACTATTATATACATTACGTTATATTGTGTGTACTATTATATACATTACATTATATTGTGTGTACTATTATATACATTACATTATATTGTTTTATATATTATAATCACAGGCTGTTTA
>NC_051420.1:26376988-26382076 GCF_015228065.2 Penaeus monodon | reverse complement strand
ACACACACACACACCACTACACACACACAGTCACGCCACACACACACACACACACACCCACACACACACAACACAAGCACCACACACACACACACCCACATACCACACCACACACACACACACACCCATATTATATATACTATATATATATATAATATCTCTATAATATCTATTTATATATATATAGGATATAATACTCACACACGACACATCACTCATAACATACATAAATAAATAATATATATAATATATATAAATTTTTAAATATTCAATATTATTATATATATATATATATATATGTCTATATATATATAGATATTATATAATATATATATATATATATATATGTACAAGGGAACAACGCGCCGGCCGTTGACTCGAACCCTTGAACTCATATTGCCGTCGTGCCAGTCTTGGTTCCGATGCTCTTATACCACTCGCCACCGCGGCTTCTCTCTCTCCTCTCTCTCGTCTCTCGTCTCCTTTCTCTCTCTCTCTCATCTCTCTCGTCGTCCTCTCTCTTCCTCTCTCGTCTCTCTCGCTCAAACCTCTCGCTCTCTTCTCTTCTCATCTCGTCTCTCTTCTCGTCTCTCTCATCCTCCTCATCTCCTCTCTCTCTCTCGTCTCTCTCTCTATATATATATATATTATATAGTATATATATATATTGATATATTATATTATTTATATATATATATATATATATATATATATGTATATATATATATATATATATATATATACACACACACACATCTGTGTTATATATATTTGATATGTACAATATATATATTACATAATATATATACATATACTATATATATTATTATACTATATATCTATATATATATATATATACATACATATTATCATACATATATAATATATATTAGATATATCTATATAGATATTCTCTATACATATGTTTTTGTATTATATCTATATGTATAATGATATATATATATATCTATATATTATATTATATATACATATGTGGTGTGTATGTATTATATGTATATATATATATATATATCATATATATATATAATATATATCTATATACTACCACAGATATATCACACACCTAAGAGACATATACCACGTATATCAAGATATACACAAGCAGATCCATTACACCAACACCGACGAAACTCACATTAAAGAAAAGAAAATATCTACTTTTGTTCATTACCCTCCCCCCTACATTTTGCCTTCAACCGCCATCTCTATCTTCGCTTCATATCGCAAAATATATCTTCTTAATTAACGCAAACGAGGCCTATCAATCAGCAGGTCACTTGAATTGAGGAGAAGCATCTCTCGGTACGAAAAGTGACCCATGTTGGTCACCACAAAAACGAAACAGATAAAACAAAGAAATGAAGGTTTCTTTAAAACAGTTTCTGTGACTTTATGATCTCCTTAAACAGCCCTGTGTTATAATATATAAAAAATATAATGTAATGTATATAATAGTACCACACAATATAATGTAATGTATATACTCGTACCACATATAACGTATGTATTAATAGTACACACAATATAATTTATTAACATTATAATATTAATAAACTCCCTTTATTACCTGGATCAAATGCTCGCTATTAACAGGAGTACCATTTCCTATCCCTATGAATTTATAAAGATGGTCGAGGATATTGCCCCTGATTATTGCCTTATCTTATGTAGATCCGGCCAAATTTCTGATGGCGTGAGTATTGAAATAGTGTGTCTGCTTCCTTGCTTACATAAGGTGTACGTGGACAGTGTGTACTCATTATGCTAAAAAATTGAATATGTTCTGCATCCTGTATTCATATTCATTGTTTTTTTTAGGACACTTAACTACATGTACGTATATGAGTGTGTATAATGTATGGTATGTCAGATGGAATAATGCAATGCTGCATTGATATAGATATATAATAACCCTCCCTGACCGGGCCTCGAACCTAGGTCACTCCGGGTATGAAACCGAAGGGCCAGTACTAAACCAACCATGCCACACGACCCACGAATGGTATATAATGTATACATATACAAACACACACACACACACACACACACACACACACACACACACACACACACACACACACACCTGTCACAACAGATAGTTTCCTCCTCATCACAGGTTATCACATTCGGCATCTGGAGGGACAAGGGAAGCGACTAGTTGACCTGCGGTGACCTGGCCGGGGCGCCACCGAGGTCACGTGGCCGATAAGAACTACATAAAGTCAAATCGAAAAATCAGATGTATTTCTAAAGATTACATTTTAGATTTAGATGAACTGAGCTGACTTTTAAGCTGGGTATATTTAGATGACATAATCTCATGTACTAAATCGTCATATTTATATATTCACTAATCTGATTCTGCTGATTTGACTCATATTTAGATATTGCTTTTATATAATTGCTGATTCGTTCTTTAATCAATTCAGTTATCTGTTTGTTTGTTTGTTTTCTTAATATTTTGCTTTTGTCACGAAACAAACAACATCTTGTTCACGTTAAACGAACCTTTGTTTATGTAAATTGCTTATTGCTCCATTTGTTGCTTATCATAGTTTTCACTTTTCTTCTTTTTCATTATTCATTTTCCTTTACTTTATTTTCTTTTTCCTCCTTTTTTTTTTCTTTCTTCTTTGTCTCTTTATCTTCTTTTTTTATTCTCTTTTCTCTTTCTCTTCCTTTTTTTCTTATCATTATTTTCCTTCTCTTTCTTCTTCTTCTTCTTCTTCTTCTTCTTCTTCTTCTTCTTCTTTTTTTATCTCTTTATCTTCTTTTTTTCTTCTCTTTTCTCTTTCTCTTCCTTTTTTTCTTATCATTATTTTCCTTCTCTTTCTTCTTCTTCTTCCTCCTTTTCTCCTTCTTCTTTTTTTCCTTTGCATTGCAATCTATGTGGCTATTCATGATCACAAATCCATCTAAATCTCTATAAATCGTTATGAATATGACAAAGATTTTTTTAAAATACACTGTGTAATTCAGAATTTTTCTTTATTATTTTCTGAAAACAGTAACCGCAAGTCAATATTTGCAATATTTTTTAATGCACACGAGAGACCTGGCAATGTTGATCTTACAGGAAAAGCCAATATATTACTTCTTGGCCTTTTATGTATGATCTATGTATTACCTTCTCTAGTTCACTAAGTCTGTCTGTTTTTATAATCAGTAAAGGATGTTACTGAAATATTCGTTATATAATAATAGATATATGCAGTTGATGGCTTTATATTAAGATTTGTCAACTTCAGTTCATGCTCATTGTTAAATCAACCTGTTATAGTGAGTTTCCTGCAAAGGATATTTCGTAATTTCATAGATTTTTGCAGTTACTTATCTATTTTTTCCTAAGTATATAAGTATATAAGTATATAAGTATATAAGTATATAAGTATATAGTATATAAGTATATAAGTATATAAGTATATAAGTATATAAGTATATAAGTATATAAGTATATAAGTAATTATATAGTATATAAGTATATAAGTATTAAGTATATAGTATATAAGTATATAAGTATATAAGTATATAAGTAAGCATAGGATATGTACATGCCCCCTCCCCCCTCCCTCATTGCTCCCCTCATGCACCTGTCACAACGGCTCCTCCTCATCACACTCATGACGCTCGGTATTTGGAGACCCGCTGAGACGGCAACAGTGCGCCCAGACTCTGAAAAGGCGAAAGTGGCAACTCACGCGAGCTGCGGGGCACTCCGATTCGCTTTGTTTTTCATAAATTATGATCGTATGGCATTTTATTCTTATGTTAACACATGATTCGGTTTTTTAAATTGAAAATAGTTTTGTTGTTGCATTATACTATTTGTGTATACCATCTGCAAATTGTTTACATAGAGAGAGAGAAAAAAAAATCCAGTTTTACCACGTACAATGATTTTTTTTTCTTCAAATTAATAAATCAATAGCTTTTAATGCTTTACATCACTTAATTATCATATATATTTTTTTACTAGAAAGACATTTAGCGTCAGAATATTCCAGAATTTAGGCATTTTTCCCCTTTTATGAGACAGGTCGGCGTATAGTTGACCTGCAATGACCTACTTACCGGGGTCGCGTGGGAGTTGTTAAGAGCTTGACGCAGACATAAAATGAAATAATTTGATTGAATTTAATCACAAAAAGATACATTCAAGAGAGAAACTAAAGGAATAATAATAAGAACCACCATTTTTTCCTCTTCTTTTCCTTCTTTTTCAAACAAAGATATAGTTTTTTGGAAGCGAATACAAGGAGAAAAAAAAGCTTAATAAACGCTTAATCTTCCTGTCTGAATATTTGCCAGGTGAATCTGTCTTATTCCCTGTGTTTTTTCGATGTCTGTCTGTCTGTCTGTCTGTGTCTGTCTTATTCCCTGTCTTTTTTCTGTCTGTCTGTCTGTCTGTATGCGCCATTGTCTGTCTTATCCCTGTCTTTTTTGTCTGTCTGTCTGTCTGTCTGTCTGTATGCGCCTGTGTCTGTCTTATCCCCTGTCTTTTTTTCTGTCTGTCTGTCTGTATGCTCCTGTGTCTGTTCTACTGTTTATTTATCCACTAAAGATATTATGTTATATATGATAGTTCTATCAATCTGTTCATTCATTTATCTATTTGTCTATCTAATTGTCTATCTATTTGTCTCTATTTATCTACTTATCTGCCTATTCATTAGTTTATTAATTTGTCTATACATTTGCGCATTTGTCTGTCTATTTATTTGTCTTTTTTATGTCTCTTTATCTGTTTTTTATCTGTCTATTTATTCGTATTTTTATCTGTCTATATATTTTTTCTGTCTCTTTATCTGTCTTCTTCTGTCTCTTTGTCTGTCTCTTTCTATCTCTTTGTCTGTCTTTTATCTGTCTCTCTATCTGTCTATTTATCCAATTATCTTAATGCTCTTTATTCGTCTAATTCCCTTACAACATCTCTCCTTATCCTTCCTCATGTTTAATCTTTTCTTTCCTTTCCAATCCCTTTGTAAAAGATACATTAAAAAAAACAACACAAACAACAACAACAAAACATATGAATTATTACTATTTGATATTCAGCTTCAAGACAAC
>NC_051420.1:26359488-26371988 GCF_015228065.2 Penaeus monodon | reverse complement strand
CAATGACTACGAATCAGTGGATCAAGGAGTTAAGGAGAAGCGCCTTTCAATGACAAGCGTGACCTCTGTTGACCTGAGCAGGAGTCACCGTGACAGGCTTATGACCAAGGATGGTGAGAATCGTAAGGTAAGTCGATAGTGAAGCAGGAAATGTAAATCACCACAAAACTTGTAATGAAAAAAAAAATGGTGTTCCTGAGATGTGGACAGTAATCTGCTGCGTATATTACAAAGTGTCTTTTTTGTATGATTATCCGGGTATGTTTGTGTCTGTGTACGTATGTCTATTTGCATGAGATACCTGTACATACCGCCGTTCTATCATTTATTAATTTCTTCTTGTTACGTGTTCTCTGTGTGTATGTATGTGTGTGCGTGCGTGCGTGTGCCACTCACACAGTCCTCAATCATACAGTTTGGGCAGTGGATTACCCAACACCCGTGGACTGACGTTCTTACTGCTGTTAATGTGGAGGACAAGTGGCACTACTATCTCTCGACCGTCACTACGGCTTTTCACCACTTCTTTCCGGAAAAGTCACTCAGTACACACCCATCGGAGCTGCCTTGGATCACGGGCCGCATCAAACGCCTCATTCAACAGAGAAATCAAGCCTTCCACTCACACAACTTCACCGCCTACAAATCACTCCGCAACACAGTCATCAGGGAAATAAAAACAGCCAAGAAAACCTTCTACCACAACAAACTACAACACCTGCAGCCCAGCCAATGGTACGGAAAAGTTCGGGAGCTGTGCGGCCTTGCAAATCGGTCGTGCACGTTTCCATGCACCAGCAACCTTACCCCCAGTGAAGCAGCAGAGGCTCTCAATGACCATTTCGCCTCAATTTGTCAGCAGCTACCCCACACTACCCCGCCTCCCCGCCTATCTGCCGGCCCGCTCACTTGCTCCCACAGTCAGTCAGTCCCAGGTGCTTCAGAAGCTGGGAAGAATCCGCGTCAAGAGAGCCACCACTCCCTTGACCTGCCAATGCGCCTCATCAAGGAGTTCGCCATGGAACTTGCCACTCCTCTTACTTCCATTATAAACGCCTCATTGCAACAGTCTAAGTGCCCATTACAATGGAAGACCGCATTTGTCACCGCCATCGGAAAACCCCAAGCCCCGCCTCATTCGGCGAACTACGACCCATCGCCATTACTCCGTTGCCCAGCCTGCTGTGTGAAAGCTTTGTCGCCGACTGGGCTTACCAGGACCACGCGCCCAGCGTTGACACTCGGCAGTTCGGCAACATGCGCTCCTCTTCCACCACACACTGCCTCGTCAGCTTCCTCGACTTCGTCCACGCCCACCTCGACAAGCGCAAATCCTCCGTCACCAGCATCTTCATAGACTTCAAGAAAGCTTTCGACCTGGTGGACCACACTACGGTCATCTCAAAAGCAGCAGCTTCCACGGGCATCAGGAGTGCCTCATCCCCTGGCTGGCAGACTTTCTCTCCAACAGGCAACAGGCCGTGCGCGTGCAGGGTCAAGTCTCCAGCCTTCTGCCACTCACGTGCGGAGTCCCCAGGGGACTAGAATGGGCCCCTATGCTTCCTAGTCATGATTAACGATGCTCTCCTCGATACCGAGCATCGTTGGAAATACGTGGATGACTCGACCATAGCCGCCGCCATTGACAATTCCTGCCCTGACCACTCCGCCATCCAGCGCACCCTCGACAACCTCCTCTCCTGGACCACCGCAAATCACGTCACCATCAATCGCCAGAAGTCAGTTGTGATGCAGTTCGACTTCTCCACCAACCCCGCCCCCTCGCCTCCTCACGCTGGACTACCATCCGCTCGACGTAGTCCATTCCACCAAGCTGCTCGGCGTCACCATCGACGATAAGCTCTCCTGGACGCAGCACGTCAGAGACATCGTGAAGTCTGCCTCGTACAGGCTTCACATGCTGCGTCGCCTCAAGTCCCTTGGCGTTCCACTCCCGGAGCTTCAGAATATCTACAGGCTATTCATCCTGCCAAAATGACCACGCCTCCCCCGCCTGGTCCCCCTCCCTCACCGCCACCCAGCTGCAACAACTTGAGAGGGTGCAGAAAAGGGTAGCCAAGATCATTCTAGGCCCTGTCTACACCTGCTATGACCGCGCCCTGGCTGCCCTAGGCCTCACCTCCCTCGCCACTCACTACTCAACCTCACTGCAGCAGTTTGGTCTAAAATTGCTGTGGCCATCCACGCCACCGTGACCTGCTGCCCCCGACGCGCCGCCGCCTCGCCGGGCCCTACGCGCCGCCAACAAACTGGTGCCCATCAGGGCCCGCACTGACCGCTACCACCGGAGCACAGTACCCACTCTAGTCCGACTCATCAACGAACACTAGTCCATTTTTACTTGTCCAATCCCAGCTCACCTGATTTTGTACTTGGCTTTTGTTTATCTGTTTATTTTGTTGTTATTGATTGTTAGTTTACTTTGTTATGTGTTGTTTATATGTTTATGTATATATAGTTTTTCTCTCTATCTGTATTTCTATGTATATTTTCAGCCTCTGGCTGCATGAAAATCAATAAAACTATTATTATTATTATTATTATTTATAGTGTGTGTGTGTGTGTGTGTGTGTGTGTGTGTGTGTGTGTGTGTGTGTGTGTGTGTGTGTGTGTGTGTGTGTGTGTGTGTGTGTGTGTTGTGGTCATCCTCCAACAACCGTATCACTTGGGCATCTCGAGAGTCAAGGGAAGCGATTTGGTAAACGACTGGTTGACCTGTGTTGACCTCCGCGGGACGCCACAATGGGGTCGCGTGGGACACCATAGGCTGAGAGAGTGAAAATTCCTCGGCTTTAAAGGTATCTTAAGAGAATCAGACAATTTCGGGATGAAAATAGACAGTGATAATGATGAAGCTTCACGGGAGGTCAACAAAGGTCACTTCAATTGAATTGAATGACGCCAAATAAATACAGAATGTGTCTACAGTATTACAAATACTTGTTTATGATTATATAAACTCTTATTTTCAGATATTAGCACTCAAATACATTTTCCTCGATGGCTTGTTATTCTAGATCAAACTCTTTAAACAATTTCTTTAAAAATCCACTAACCTTTTCCTTTATATTTCCCTTTTTTTTTATTTTGTTGTCTCCTCTCTTTCTTCCCTTTTCCTCGACCTCTCGTATCGCCCTGTGCATCGCCCTAATAAGCATAAACAAAGCTTATCAATCAGTAGATCAGTAAGTTAAAGAAGAGCATCTTTTGAGACAAGCGTGACCCGTGTTGACCTGAGCAGGGGTCACCGCGACGGGCCAAGAGACGGTTGGAGAAGGTGCCGGAAATAGGGTCTGTGTGGATTCTGTTGCTCGAGTTCTAATTGAAATTGGTGCAAGCATGATTTTGACGAGTGTGTGTGCTTGCGTGTTTAGTTATTGTTTGTTTGTGCGTGCTTGTGCGAGTGTGTCCGTGCCTCCTTTGCACCCCCCTCCCCCCCCCCACCTCTCATCGTTCACCTGTCACAACAGATCGTTATCCTCCTCATCACAGGTATCACATTCGGCATCTGGAGGGACAGGGAAGCGACTAGTTGACCTGCAGTGACCTGGCCGGGGCGCCGCCGAGGTCGCGTGGCCGATAAGACCTGCGTCAATGAAATCGGAGAATCAGGGGGTATTTTCCAAGATTACATTCCCGATTGATGCGATTCGATCTCCATTATCGGTTTAGGTGAAAAATCCCGATGACACAATATCGTATCACCCCATCGCAATTTTCACTTCGTTAGTTTCCATTATTAACATCAGAAGCAACTTCAGGTAATCTCTTGTTTTCGTTTAGGAAGGATAGACGCAATGTGTAAGACCTGCATAAAAATGAAATCAGAAAATCAGGTGTATTTTCCAAGATTACCATTCCCGATTAATGCGACTCGAATGACGCTATCGACGGAGGTGCAAAAGAGGCCACTGAAGTCAGGTTGGCACAATCTCATTTCCTCCATTGCTTTGTTATTTTTCCTCGTTACTTAGAGTGTAAGTTTATTTATTTCGAAACCTTTACGAGTTTATAACATACCCTAAGAATTGTAGGTTTTCGTTTATAATTTCAAAATCGTTATCAGGTCTTCGTTTCCGTTTAAGCTTCAAGGAAGAATAAAACACAGTGGTTGTTTCCAGTTTCCTGCTTCTATGCGATGCCAAAAACATCGTTTACTTCTCATTGGCACTCGTTGGTCACTCATCCTCGCTGACTCTTCCTAAAAATGCCAAAAATGTATAGAATGATAGCAAGATATTTACTGCCTTAATTGTGGCCACGTATCACTTGGGCATCTCCAGGGTCAAGGAAAGCGATTTGGTAAACACCTCGTTGACCTGTGTTGACCTCCGCGGGACGCCACAATGGGGTCGCGTGGGACACCATAGGCTGATAGAGGTAAAAAATCCTCAGCACTAAAGGTTTTCTTCAGAGAATCAGACAATTTGGGGACGAAAATAGCCTATGATAATGATGAAGCTTCACGGGAGGTCAGAAAGGTCTCTTCGGTTGAATTGAATGACACCAAATAAACTACACAAATGATTGTTTATGTTTGTACAGAATATTTTCACCTTCATCTTCTCTGGGATTTGATCGAATAACTGTGTCAGTGTTGCTATGATTCAAACACTTATTCGTCTTGTAAATTCTTTTATGTCAATATTCATATTCAGATTCTCCTGGAAATATGTAATCAAAAACTCTCTTTTTTTCTCTTCTTTTACTACCTTTATTATCGCCTTGTTCTTAACTCCCTCTTTTGTCCCTCCTCATCGACCTCTCGTATCGCTCTGTACATCGCCCTAATAAGCATAAACAAAATTTATCAATCAGTAGATCAGTAAGTTAAAGAAGAGCATCTTTTAATAACAGGCGTGACCCATGTTGACCTGAGCAGGGGGTCACCGCGACGGGCCATGGGACAGGTTGGAGAAGGTGCCGGAAATAGGGTCTGTGTCGGTCCTGTTGCTTTCGAAACTAGGAAATATGTTTTTCTAAAGTCTCTCTCTCTCGCGATATTTCTTAAGGTTTCGTCACCCTTTCGATATAAAGAAATTCACGTACTGGGTACTTTTTTATTGTCCAAATCCAATGAGAGTAGTGTATGCATTTTGGTGTCGAGCTTGTGTGTGTGTACTTTTCCTGTATGTTTGCGTGCATGATGGAGGTGTGTTTGTGGCTCATTTGCATAGCCCCCCCCACCGCCCTCATCGTTCACCTGTCACAACAGATCGTTATCCTCCTCATCACAGGTATCACATTCGGCATCTGGAGAGACAAGGGAAGCGACTAGTTGACCTGCGGTGACCTGGCCGGGGCGCCACCGAGGTCGCGTGGCCGATAAGACCTGCATCAATGAAATCAGAGAATCAAGTGTATTTTGCCAGTTTACCTTCCACATTAATAAGATACAAACTATCAACGAAGATTTTACCTGGTTTTAAAGACCTCGTAGCGTGATCTCATACCATTTGTCGCCAACGTTTCTTCCGTAAATGAAAAGATTTTGAAAAGAAGTTTTGTGGGTTTACCCTGTACACAAAGAAGTTTTTGGGGCCTTAAAATCTATACATTTTCACATCTCCCTTTACTCTTTCGCTGATTTTCAGATTGAAAATTGTACCTTATTTTCTGTGTATATTGTTTACATTCCAGACTAACTATTCATAATTAAATCAGGATTTCAATAGGTTGGGAATTGATTGGTCAGTAATCTCTCTCATTACCCCATCATAATGCGTGATAATAGAGCAAATTAATAAATAATAACATGATATTTATTTCCATTGCCACAGTCGATAACACAAGTATCCCCCTTGATTTGGAAACGTCTGTTGACCTCTGTTGACCTCCACTGGGCGTCGCCAGAGGGCGCGAGGGACTCCATAGACTGAGAGGCGAAAAGGCCTTTCCTGAATGATATCAGGAGGGAATCGCGATATCTGGAGATAACCTTCAGACGATAATGATGATGATGATGATGATGGGTCACAACAGGTCATCTAAGATACGCAGAATTTTTATTCCTCTCTCTCTGTCTGTCTGTCTCTCTTATATATCTATCTCCCTCCTCTCTCTCTGTCAGCCTTCCGTGATTGTGATTGTATTTCTCGCTCTCTCTCTCTTCTCCTCTTTTCTCTCTCTCTCTCTCTCTTCTCTCTCTCTTCTCTCTCTCTTGCTCGCTTTCTATAAACCCTTATTTTTTCCCCCGTCTCTCATTCTACCTTAGCTCGATAGAGTTTAATGAGGAATATAGAAAAGCAAACGATTTAGAAAATAGTTTCAAAAGCCGGATATAGATCAGCGGAAAAAAAGAAAAGAATATATATATATATATATATATATATATATTTTAAATTATATATATATATATATATATATATATATATATATATATATGTATTTGATACTGTTAGTTAATTCGAATTATATTTTCATACGATTTATTGACAGAGAGACCCCTACTCAGGTCAACACAGGTCAAACTTGTCATTAAACAGGTGATTTTTCTCAACTACCTGATCTACCGAATGATAATCGTTGTTTATGCATATTAGGTCGATATACCCCATGATAAAGCATAAAAACCGCGGAATAAGAGGAGAGAGAGAGAGAGGAGGAGAGAGAGAGAGAGAGAGAGAGGAGAGAGAGAGAAGGAGGAGAGAGAGAGAGAGAGAGAGAAACAAAAACATGATAGACTGTAGAGAGTCTGAATCTCGCGATATCTGTGAGAAACTGCTTCTCAAGCTCTCAATAGATAATCATTGTTATTAGGAAGCATAACTATCTAAACTGATGTACAGTGAGTTCTGTTATATCGATTACGGATATTGTATAAGTGTGTAAAGTATGCCTCATTTTTTTTCAACCGAGCTTCACTTATTCGGAAAAATCCATTATTTCTGCCACCTCATTGTTCCCAGTCTTGCCGGATTAAAGAGGTTTAGTCATTCAAACCTACTATTTATATGCAGTTTAACGCACTGGTTTACACGATGAGCCAATGGACAAGGGGAGTAATTACTTGTTGTCCCTTTAAATACAATCAATGTATTGGTACTTCTGAAGCCAAAGAGAGAATTGGTGAAGACGTGAGATTTTTTTTTATTACATAAAAAAATAATTATTCGTTGCGTGTAGCGTAAATATACAAATAATCTCGGAAGAGTTTATCGCAATTTATAAACCACTTGAGGGTAAAAAAAATTATATATATATGTGAAAATAGCCCTGGAGATATGCTCTCAGTATTTCAATGCCTCTTTTACACATCCATCGACAGCGTTGTTCGAATCGAATTAATAGGGATTATAATCTTCATAAATACACCTGATTCTGGGATTTCACTTAACCCATCACCCAAGACCCACACGACCTTCGTGGCCAGGTCACAGCAGGTCAACTAGTCGCTTCCCTTGTATCTTCAGATGCCGAATGTGATACCTGTGATGAGAGGATAACGATCTGTTGTGACAGGTGAACGATGAGGGCGGAGGAGTGAGGGATGCAAATGAGGCATGAACACACCTCACTCACGCACGCAAACATGAGGGAAGTTGCATGCACGAGTACACTCACTACACAAGCATACATACGCTGAAACGCTGGGTGAATTTAAAATGAGACCATAAAATGTAGTTGATTTTTTTTTTAATCAAGAGTAAAAAATCCTTCACAGAATTTTGAGAAATAAAGAAATCTCTGATTGCCTTTTTTATTTTTAAAAATAGAATTAAAAAATCTAAAACCCATCTCTATAGCTATTAGTTTTAAAAGCAACTTCAGCCCCTATTTCCGGCACCTTCCCCCAACCTGTCTTGGCCCGTCGCGGGGGCCCCTGCTCGGGTCAACAGGGTCCGCTTGTCTCAAAAGATGCTCTTCTTTAACTTACTGTCTACTGATTTAAGTTTTTGTTTATGTTTTATTAGGGCGAGCCAGGGCGATACAGAGGCCGATGAAAGGACAAAAGAGGGAGAAAAAAAACCAACGCGACAAAAAAGGGAATAGAAAAAAAAAGGGGATTTTTTTGTTACAAAATTATTAAAATTTCTTTTAACTTCTAGTGATTATAATCTCTATTTATCCCTTAAAAGGGAAAGAGACAGAGCGATCCAGGCCCGATGAGAAAGAAAAAAAAGGGGGGGAAGAAAAAAGGCGATAACAAAACGATGAAAAAAAAAAATATATAAAAATGCTTCGTGATTTTAAAAATTTACTTTTGGAATCTAGAAAAAATTTTTGTTTCCCCATTGCGAGGGGCCTAGATGGAAAAGGGTCAAATAAAAAAGGGTTTCCTATACACGTAGTGAAAAAAGTGAAGCTTTTTATTTTTTTGGAAGATTTAATTTAACTGTAAAGACTTTGTTGCCCTCCCCGTGAAGTTTTACCCTTATCTTGTCTTATATTCCCTCAAAGGGGCGATTCTCTGATGAATTTTTTTTTTAAAGCCGAGGAATTTTCACTCTCTCAGCCAAAGGCCCCGCGACCCCATTGGGGCGTCCCGCGGAGGTAACCCGGGCGTTTCCCAAATCGTTTTCCCCTTGACCCTCGAGTCCCAAAAGTGTACTTTTGTGAGGTTGACCACATCGGGGGGGGGAGGGGGTTTTGCAGCTAGATGATGAGGAAAAAGGATGAGGGGAGGGTGATGAGGGTGGACAAACTCAACACAATACACAGACAACACAATTACTTGGGAAAAAGGAAGGGTAGAGGTAAATGGGATCAAATTAAAGGGGATTTTACTAATAAATGGCATAGTGCAATAAACTTGCAGCATTTTAATGCATAAAAAAATAACAGAAAAACACATAGATAGATAAATGAGAGAGAGAGAAAAGGAGAGAAAAGAGAGGGGAAGAGAAGGAAGGAGAGAGAGGAAAAAGAGAGGGGAGAAAAGAGAGGAGAGAGAGGAGAGAGAGAGAGGGAGAAGAGAGGGAGAGAGAGAGGGGGGAGAGAGGAGAGAAGAGATCAGACAGACAGAGACAACACAGAAGAGAGATAGATGATTATTTCCACAAAAACCCGAAAATGTTTTTTTTGCCTGCCTTTGGGAAGCATACTATGGTACGCATCGTTTTTTTTTATATTTTTTTTCACCATCCTGTGCCAAAACCTGTCGCGGGGACCCCCCCCTCAGGTCAAAAAGAGGGCACGCTTGTCTTTTAAAAATCTTCTCCTTAAATCCCTTTATCTACTGATTCGTAGTCATGTTTTGCTTATTAGGGGAAAATGTTGAAATAAGAGGGAGACGAAGAGAAAAAAAAAAAATTTTTAAAGGGAAAACGAGAGAAAGCATAGTTTTAAGGGGGAAAACATTTTTTTTTACGGATAAAAAAAGTTTATCGAAGAAATGTAAAAAATGTAAAATTAAAGTACTTTATGACATTTTGTGGAAATTAAAACATATAAAAAAATGTGCGTCTTATATATTTAAAAATGATTAAAGGAACATTTTTTTTTATAATCTTTATTCTTTGTTTGGTTACGTTGTTTTTTTTTTATCATTCACACTCATAAATACTCATAAATAGCAGACGGGTATTCTTTGGAAATTTGATAGCTACTTTGAAACACCCCTTTTATGCTTTTTATTTTTTTTTTTACTCTTGAGACATTTCCGGTATTCTTTGGGAAATGGATGGTTTTCTGTGCTCCCCGTTTTATATATATATATATTTTATATAATAAATTTTATATAATATATATATATTATAAAATATAATATAATATATTATAATATATTAATTACTCTTGAAATCTTGCTTATGCTTATGTCCATTTCTTGCTTGCCCTTTGGGGCTCGTCCTGTGTCTGACTTTTTATGACCTGTTGTGCCCCTCTCATCATCATCATCGTCTGCAGGTTTTCTCCAGATATCGCATTCCCCCCTGATATCTTCAAAAAGGCCTCTTCGCCCCTCAGTCTATGGAGCCCACGCGCCCTCTGGCGACGCCCCGCGGGGTCAACACAGATCAAACCCTCGTTCCCAAATCGCTTCCTTGACTCTCGGATGCCCAAGAGATCTGCTTGAGGATGACCACATCGGAAGGGGGGTAGTAAATATTTTGATATCACTCACTATATATATATATATATATTATATATATATATATATATATATATATATATATATATATATTATATATATATATAGGTAGACAGATAGATCGATAGATAGATAGATAGATAGATAGATAGATAGATAGATAGATATTTTTTAGGAAGATTCAGCGGGAATGAGACACCAATGAGATGTATAAAAGAGAAATGTATAAAAGATGATTTTGCGTTGACATCACAGGAAGCATGAACCAAAATCACAACGAATTATCCTTCCTGAACATGATTCTAATGGTATATACGAAAAACAATCATTCTTAGGTATAGTACAAACACTTGAAGTCTCTCTTCAGCCATTTTCCAGCCCCCCCCCCCCCATAATAGAAAAAAATACTGTGTCATCAGGACATTAGTGGCCTCTTTTACACCTATCGATATTATTATTCAAATGACGTCAATCTGGAATATATTCTAAGGAACATCTGATCTTGTGATTGGATTTTATCCCTGTAGCGCCCAGCCAGGTCACCGCAGGTCACCTAGTCGCTTCCCTTGTCCCTCCAGATGCCGAATGTGATACCTGTGATGAGGAGGATAACGATCTGTTGTGACAGGTGAACGATGAGGGGGGAGGGGGGTGCGAGTGGGGGGTATGAATGAGGTTCGATTATACTCACACTCGTACACATACAAGCCCAAAAATCACACACTAAAACGCACACACTCTTCACTAAAATACATGCACATACACACTAAATGCAATTTAGTATATGGATTAATTTTCAACAGAATATTGTGATAAAAATTCTTGAGTAGGAGTTTATATCATTACAGGAATTAAGATTTTTTTATATATTCAGTATATTCATTAGTTATTAAAGCAAAAAGAGCCAAACAGACCCTATTTCCGGCACCTTCCCCAACCTGTCTCTTGGCCCGTCGCGGTGACCCCCTGCTCAGGTCAACACGGGTCACGCTTGTCTCAAAAGATGCTCTTCTTTAACTTACTGATCTACTGATTGATAAGCTTTGTTTATGCTTATTAGGGCGATGCACAAGGCGATATGAGAGGATGAGGAAAAGGAAAATAGAAGGTAAATAAAAACAAGGCGATAACAATATTGATAAAGGAGAGAAATATGATAGAAATGGTGCAAATTACGTTAATAAGTCTTTTCATATTGATAGCATTTTTGATAAATGAAACCGCGTTACTGCATAACTATAAACAAGTATAAGTAAGCTTGTGGACTTACTAAATATTAATACTGAACTGAAATGACCTTTGTTGACCTCCTATGGAGCTTCATCATTATCATTGGCTATTTTCGTCCCCAAATTGTCTGATTCCCTGAAGATACCTTTAGAGCCGAGGAATTTTCACTCCGTCAGCCTATAGTATCCCACGCGACCCCATTGTGGCGTCCCGCGGAGGTCAACACAGGTCAACCAGGCGTTTACCAAATCGCTTTCCTTGACCCTCGAGATGCCCAAGTGATACGTTTGTTGAGGTTGACCACATCAAGGGGGGGGGGAGGTGATGTGACAGCTAGAGGGAAAGGATGAGGGGACGGTATGAGGGATGGACACTCACGCCTAACACAAAGCAGACCAAATCTTGAAAAAAGAACTACATGTTAGATATATCACTAAACAGTACAAATGTTAACACTACAGCATATCGGTATGTAGATAGAAATATAGATAAATAGTATGCATGTATATATGTAGGTATATAGATTAATTGACAGATAGATAGATAGATAGATAGATAGAGAGAGAGAGAGAGAGAGAGAGGGAGAGAGAGAGAGAGGGGGGGAGGGAGAAAGAGAGAGAGAGAGAGACAGTGACAGAGAGAGACAGAGACAGAGAGAGAGAGAGAGAGAGAGAGAGAGAGAGAGAGAGAAAGAGAGAGAGAGAGAGAGGAGAAGGGGAGAGAGAGAGAGAGAGAGAGAGAGAGAGAGAAAGAGAGAGAGACAGGGGGGAGGAGAGAGAAAGAGAGAGTGAGAGAGAGCGAGAAATCACAATCATGACTGAATCGGTAATCTTACTTAATTAATGGTATAAAGTTAACATTAACTATTTCTCAACATACACCAACGCTTACTTAAACATATACAAATATTTCAAGCACACGCGTAAAGGCACAAACACCTGTTCAAGAAAACGTTAAAAAATCATTAAGCATTAGTTACCTTAGGAAAATGTATTCAGATCTATCATACTCAACGTTTCCATAGGAACCGCATCTACAAATAAACGTTGCAGTATCTACACCCTTCTCTCTCTCTCTCTCTCTCTTTCTCTCTCTCTCTCTCTTCTCATTTCTTCTCTCTCCTCTCTCTCTCTCTCTCTCTCTCTCTCTCTATATTATATAATATATATATATATATAATATATATATATATATATATATATATATATATATATATTTT
>NC_051420.1:26343176-26345676 GCF_015228065.2 Penaeus monodon | reverse complement strand
TTCGACTATTATCTGCAGATTGCATTTAATTTTTAAAATATTGTTATTTGTAATGACGATTCATTAATATTTTAATAATAAAACTAATGATAATACTTGATAATAACGATAATAACACTAACGAAAAATCACACAAGTCCTGGTAATAACAATAATGTTAATAATATTGATGATGGTAATGATAATGACTAATATACTGACATCGATGATGATGATGATGAAAATAATGATGATTGCAATGATGATTACACTGATTAAATCAAAATTAGAGGGATATTAACGATTCTAATAATGATAACACCAACAGCAATAGTAATTAGTCATAAAAATGAAAATGACAATAAAACTAATAACAGGTTAACAGTGTTATTATCGTCATTATTGTTATTATTATTACTACTATCGCTATTGTTACTAATGTTTCTACTAATACTAATACTACTATAACTATTATTTCCTTTTTTTATTGTTATTATTATTTTTTTATTATTATTGTTGTTGTTTGTTTTTTTTTTTTTTGGTTGTTTTTTTATATTATTATTATTATTTTTATTGTTATTATTATTATTATTATTATTTCATTATTATTATTGTTTTTGTTATTATTTTGATGTTATTATTAATCATTATTATTATTATTATTATTATTATTATTATTATTTCATTATCATCATCATCATCACTTTATTATCATTATTTTGTTATTGTTATTATTTTTATTATTTTTATTATTATTTTTTATTTCATCATAAACCTTTACTATTATCATTATTTTTTTTATTATTATTATTATTTTCTTTTTCTTTTTATCTTATTATTTTTATTACATGTTTTTTTAAAACATTTTATTATTATTATTAATTTTATTATTATCATTAGTATTATCATTATTATTATTATTGTTATTATTATTACTACAGTTATCATAATTATCAATACCATTGTTATTATCATCATCGTTACTCTCATTATTATTATTGTTATTATTATTGCAATCTTTTATTTTTAAAAAAATCAGTCACTGGTGTTTAAAACTTTAAATTTCTTAGGGGGGAAAAAGGATAAAAAAAAAATCGATTCCACATACCCGGAAATTAAAGTTTTTTCATTAAGTTTCATTTATTTACTTATTTATTTATTTATTTATATTTTTTATCTGGAATTTAATGGTTTATATTTACTCTCCCTTGCTAGCTGGAGCCACTCAAAAAAAAAAATCGAATCGGCTAAAAATACTTAATGGTAATAATAATAATAATAATAATAATAATAATAATAATTTAATAAAAATAAAAATAATAATAAAAGATAAAATAAAATTCTATAGTGTTATTATATATAAATAATCGATAAATTTCAATTTGGGTCCAGGGAATCATAAAATCAAAAACATTTCTCTTAGAAATCCCGATATTAAGAAAAAAACTTACAAAAACGATTAATTTTTTATAATTTTTTTTTAAATTTTTTGTAGCTGATATAAAAAAGGGAAAAAAAACTATTTCCCCCTTTCCCAAATCAAAGTTTATCATCACTCTCCCCCCAACAAAAGGCGCGGTTTTAAAAAAAATCTCGAAAACGGCTAAAAAACCTCGGAAAAGCATCAAAACCCCCCTTTTCGCAAGAGGGAAAATTAAGTGTCATCGCAAATGAAATATATTAAGTTTTGAAGCCATAAATTAAATTTTTTGGCCGACCTCAGGAGTAACGGGGGCGAATTTCGGGGCGAGGGTGAACGGGGGCTTTTCCCCCCATGCTTTTGTATTTCCGAAAAAATTTTTTTCGTATTTTTCTGTTGCATTTTCAACGAAGCGCGGGTTTTTTTCTCGTTAATTTTAATTCTGCATTTATAGTTTAATTATTTAGGTCTTCAATTTTGTCCCGAATGTGAGGAAAACTATGTCATCGAAATGAACTCAATCCCAAAAATATTTTGTTTTTTTTAAACCCCCTTCCCCCTTAAAAAAAATAAATTTAAAAATCCTACTTAAAGAATCATAAAAAATCGGTACTTCATTAATTTAAAAAAAATCCTCCAAGGGAAAAAAAAATAACCCCATATTTTGCACTTTCTTTCCGTCGCAAATGAGAAGCTTTTTTTCCCAAGCGCGATGAAACGAATCGTACATCTGGCACCCGGGATTCCTCGGGCTCGCCACTTGTGTTACGCACTGTGATGTATGGCTAAAACGCGTTCGAATCGCTGCCCGCTTGGCTTGCTCTTCGGAACGTGGGGCGGAACTGGCCTCTGCGGGACGTTTTTTGTTGATGGGAATATGTGTATGGTAATTTATACGAGGGTTTAGATTAATTGTTGAAGATTTGAGTGGCGGAGATTTGTATTTCAGGTGGATTTGGGATTTTGGTGTTCTGCTGTAACAAGACCTATCGGACAGTTGCTGGTCAAATGACGCGTGTGATCGAATCGAACAAAATATTTATCATCTCAATTTATATGTTATATCGATCTCCCTTTAGCCCCAATTAAAAAATGCTTTTT
>NC_051420.1:26335676-26338176 GCF_015228065.2 Penaeus monodon | reverse complement strand
GGGGGGGGAAAAAAAAGCCAAAAAACAAGAAAGAGGGAAAAAAAAGAAGGGGAGAAAAAAAAAAAAAAAAACGAAGAAAAAAAGGAAAAAAGGAAGGGGAAAAAAAAAGAAAGGGGGGAAAAGAAAAAAAAAAAAAAAAAAAAAAAAAAAAAAAAAAAAAAAGAAAAAAAAAAAAAAAAAAAAAAAGAAAAAAAATAGAAAGAGAAAAAAGAAAAAAAGAGAGAGAGAGAAAGAAAGAAAGAAGGAAAGAGAGACAGAGAGAGAGAGAAAGAGATCGACACAGGCCAAGCTTCCCACGGGCAATTAGACGCGCTCTCAAGACGGCGAAAATGCTTAAAACGTAAACATAGCGCCTTGGACCACCCCTTGTGTGCGTTCAGGGGGGGGGGGGAGGCTGGAAGGGGGGGGGGGGGGGGGGGGGAGGGGGCTGGAAGGGAGGGAGGGGGAGGGGGGTAGAGGGGAGGGGAGGGACTGATGGAGGGGCAAAAGGCTGGGGAATGGGGGAGGGGGAGGGAGGGGGGAGAAACAGTGATGGAGGGGAAGAGGAATGAGGGGGTAAGGGGGGGAGGGGTTAGTAGAGAGGAAGGTGGGGGGGTAGGGGATAAGGGGGGAGGGGGGGAGGGGAGAGGAAGGTGGTCACACGCCTCGACTTCTCCCGTGGATGCTTGGCGGGGAGGAGGGGGAGGGGGAAAGGGGGGTAGAGGAGGGGTTGGTCACACGACCAGTTTAAATTTAGTCGAGAAAAGGAAAGAAATTGTGTTTTTCGATATTGACTCGTTCACCTTTCTCTTTTTTTTTTTTATATATCCGTCTGTCTATCTGGCTGTTTATATATCTATTTATCTATCCACCTGTCTATCTAAATATCTATTAATCTCTCCATCTATCAAATCAAATTTCTATCCATTTATTTTTTCAAAATTTTTTTATCATTCATCTCTATTTTTCTTTTCTATCCATTATCATCATTTATCTTTTTTATCTTCCATCTTATATCTATTCTTATTAATCATCTATCTTTCCATCAATCTATCTATCTATTTATATATCTAATCAAATCATATATCATACATAAGCTTATCCTCAACAAATCGAATCCTAAAGTCATCATCAGAAAACAGAACACAATAAAAAAAGAAAAGAAAAGAAAGAAAAAAAAATAAACAGAAAATAATGATAATCTAAAAAAAAAAATCAAAACACTTTTAACACGAATCCATCTCGCTACTCGATCCGTCTTCTTTAAACATTCAATTCCCTTCTTCATAAACCCAATTTCCTAAAAAAAGGGAAAACTTACCCCTAAGATCACCCTTTTCTTGGGGCCCTCTTCCTTACCCCATGCTACCTGCCCTCCCCCCTCCCTTCCCCCCACCCTTACATGCCCACATTCCTCTGGTTTTCCACACCATAAACTGGGGTAGGTCTTTGATCACGGGTCTCTGCCCACAATTTTGCCCACACCTGACCACACTTGCGGGCAACCCCCGTTTTTTTCCTTTTCTCTCTCTCTCCTCCTCTTCTCTCTCTCCTCTCTCTCCTCTTTCTTTTCTCTCTCTCCCGGGGGTTGTGGCGGTGTTTTTCTCTCTTTCTTTTTCCCTCCTTTTTCCTCCCTTCTCTCCCTCCTCTTCTCTCTCTCTTTTTTCTCCCCCCTTCCTTTTTCCCTGTCGTCTGTTTGTTTTTTTCCTTTTTTCTCTGTCAATGTCTCTCTCTCTTTTCTTCTTTTTCCATTTCATGTCTGTTCGCACCCCGAAGTATCACTGTAATTATTGCGTAGTTTGTTGTAAAAATTTGTAGTCACCTTATCTCACTTTTCCGTTGCTTCAAACACGTTTCATATCCCCGTTATATTTTTGTTTATCATCTCGTAACCCCCCTCTGCCCTATAACACCCTGTGACACTCTTAACACCCTTTAACACTCTGCAACACCCTTTTTCCCCTTGTTGATTACGTCACAGGATTCCCTCTTAATCAAACTCTTTGTTTGTGATTCTCTTTTTCCCTATAAATTTTGGATGATTTGTGCTTCCTCCTTTTCAAAAATTTTCCAATCTCATTTTTTTCACATTTTCTTCCTAAAGACCCCGTCGCCCCACTTTTATTCATTTTATCCTCTTAAAATTTTCCCCTCCCCTTCAGATTTTTTTTGAATCAAATTTTTCTTTTTTTTTTTTAATTTTTTTTTTTTTTTTTTTTTTTTTTTAGTTTTTTTTTCTTCCTTTTTTTTTCCGGGGTCTCTTTTTTCTCTTTTCTCTTTATTCCTCTCCTCTTCCTCCTCCTATTATTTCAGACTTCATTTTCCTTCCTTATTTCCTTGCTTATTTTAGGCCTCATTCACTTCCGTTATTTTGTCTTCCCCTTACCCTTTTTTTTCCCTTTTTTTCAAACCCCGGCCCCCCCTCCCCCCACCCCCCCTCACCCCCCCCTTCCCCCCCTTATTTCAACCCACCTTCTCCCCCCACCCCCACCCACTCCTATTCCACCCCACCTCCCCTTAT
>NC_051420.1:26330676-26333176 GCF_015228065.2 Penaeus monodon | reverse complement strand
AAATGTTCCTTTCCTTTTGGGCTTTGTTCTCCCGTGTTCTTTCCGGTCATTGATAAATGTATGTAAAAGTTCAGTAATATTGTGTTTATTTATCGCTTCGTGTTGATATAGATGTTCCTAATCGGTCCTCTAATGGGTGTCGTTAATACTTTTATTATGAGAGGTGAGAGTAATGATAATAATGAGAGAGATGATAGGTCATTTTATAAAGAAATTAATCATATGTCTATCAGGTCTTTCACACGAGAGCCAGACTTAATCAAAACAATAATTAAGAGACAAAGATGTAACCACTTTAGCTCACGCCCCCCTCCCCCTCCTTTACCCCCTCCCCCCCTCTTTCCTTACCATCATTCAGCCTTTCATCCCCTCCTTCCTCTCCTCCTCTTTCTACTCTTTCTCCTCTTTCTCCTCTTTCTCCTCCTTCTCCTCCTCTTTCTCCTCTTCCTCCTTTTCCTCCTCTTTCTCCTTTTCCTCCTCTTTCTCTTCTTCCCCTTCCTCATCTTCCTCCTCCTCCCCTCTTCTACTTTTGTCTTTCTTTCTCTCTGATCTTCCATTCTCTTTCCTCCTAACCTCCTCCTTCCCTTTTCCCAATCTCCCTCTCTCCTATCCCCCCTCTGCCTTTTCTCTCTTCCACCTACTCCCTTTCTACTTCTCCCTTTCCTTCTCCCTCCCCCTCCCTCTCTTCCTTTTCTTCCCCTCCCTTCTCCCGCAATCCACCAACACCTTTCCCCACCCTCTTCTCTCTCATTCTCCCTCAATCTCTCTTCTCCCTCAATCTCCCTTCTCCCACAATCTCCCTTCTCCCACAATCTCTCTTCTCCCTCAATCTCCCCGCTTCCCTACCTCCCCTTCCTTTCACTTCCCTTCTCACTCCCTCTCTCCTTCCGTTCTTCTCCCTCTTCCCTTCCCTCCACCTCCTTCCCTCCTTCCCTCTGTCCTCCCCCTCTTCCTTCCCCTTCACTTCGTCTTCCCCTTCCAATTCCTCTCCCTCTCCTTCTTATCTCCTCTTTCCTTCTTATCTCCTCTTTCCTTTCAGTTCTCCTCCCCTTCCCCTCTCCCTCCCTCACCCCCTTCCTTCCTCCCTTACCCCTTCCTTCATCCTCATCTTCCCTCCGTCTTCCCTTCCCCTTCAGTTTCTTTCCCCTTCCCCCTCCCTCCCTTTCCCCCTCCTTCACCCACCCTCCTTCCTACCCCCTCCCCAGTCCCCTCTCCTTCTCCCCCCTCCTCTACCCCTTCTTCACCCACCCTCCTATCTACCCCCTTCTGAATTCCTTCTTCTCCTCCCTCCCCCCTCCTTCCCCCCTCCTTCCCCCCTCCCCCTCTTCCCCCTCTTTCCCTCTTCCCCCCCTCCTTCCCCCCAGTCCCCTCTCCTTCACCCTCTCCCTCTCCTCCCCCTCATACCCCACCCCCCCTTCGACCGCCATGTTTACCAACAAGCTAACCCCTTCTGACTTCCTTCTCCCCCCTCCCCAGTCGCCCCTCCCTCCCCTCTCCTTCCCCCCTCCCCAGTCACCCCTCCTCCACCCTCTCCCTCCCAACTCCTTTCCCCCCTCTTCCCTCCTCCTTCCCCGCTTCCCCTCCACCACCCCTCTCCTCCCCCTCTACCCCACCCCCCCTTCGACCGCCATGTTTACCAACAAGCAACTTCATCTGACCGAACAATCGCGAGAGAGCCGGCGGCGCTGTCATTATTAATTACTAAATCACTGGTTGTTGGAGGGAATTGCTGTATCACACACTGAGAGACAAGGCCAGTCTGATGGTTTGATTCACCCCCCCCCCTCTCCCCCATCCCTCCCTCACTCCCTCTGTCTCTCTCTCTCATTCTCTTTCTCTCTCTCTTTCTATCTCATTCTCTTGATTCTCTCCCTCTCCCTTTCTCTCCCCCCCTCCCTCACCCCCATCTCTCTCTCTGTCTCTCTCTGTCTTTGTCTCTCTTTCTTTCTCTCTGTCTGTCTGTCTGCTCTCTCTCTCTCTCCCTCTCTCTCTCTCTCTCTCTCTATCTGATAATATCTCTCTCTCTTCCTCTGTTTCCTACATCCACATAAGTAGTGACCAACATGTCTAGGTTTTTATACTCTATAAATCATATATTATCTATTATCTATTTTTTTTTCTGTTCTGACTTTTTTTGTTTGTTTCGTTTTCCTTTCTTTTTTATCTTCACTCTCTCTGTCTCTTTGTTTTTATCTAATGTCTGTTGATTCCTTATTTCATTCTCTTCCCTTCCTCTCTTTTATCTGTATCTCCCTTCACCGGCCTCTTCTTCTTCCCTTCCCCCTTCACCCCTCCTTCTTCTCCTCCTCCTTCACCCCCCCCCCTCTCTCCCCACCCCCACCTTTTACCCCTACACTCAATACCTTTCATTCTCGATTAAATACCCCTTTATTAGCATATCTCGCCTTCATTCCCACTTTTCTCAATCTCCCTATCATACCAATTTCCCCTCTACCCCCTCCCTCCCTCCATCCATCCCTCCCTCCCCCACCTCCCTCCA
>NC_051420.1:26318176-26325676 GCF_015228065.2 Penaeus monodon | reverse complement strand
CTGGGGGCGCCCGTGGCACGCGGGGGGGAGCGCGGGCGGCGAGGACGCGGGCGAGGAGGGAGCGTGGGCGGGCGCGGGCGCTGCCACGGGGCCGTCGTGGGCGTGCTGGGCCTTGTGCACGGCGAGCGTGCGCGCCTGGCAGAAGCCCTTGGCGCACACGTCGCACTTGAAGGGCTTCTCCTTGCTGTGGATGTACTTGTGGTCGCGGAGGTGGTCCTGCCTCCTGAAGGCCTTGCCGCAGATGTCGCACGGGAAGGGGCGCTCGTCCGTGTGGGTTCGCTCGTGGATCAGCAAGTTGTAACTCTTGGTAAACTCCCGCTGACAATACTTGCAGATGTAGCGCTTCTTGGGGCGGCTCAGGCGGCCTCCGGGGGTCAGGAGCAGGCGGTTGAGGGCCAGGTCGCCGCTGGCGCCCAGGGCGGCCCACGGCAGCTGTCCCAGGGACCCGTAGCTCTGCAGCATTCCCATCACACGAGGGTCCACTCCCAAGGGCGCTGTCGGCTTGCCACTGGCGGTGACTGCGGAGGGGAGGAACGGCAGCGACTGCAGCAGAGGGAAGGCTGGGGGCACTCGCGACAGAGGGGTGAAGGCCGAGCCTAAGGCACCCGGAGTAAACTTAGCACTGACGCTGGACGCGGTCGGGGGAGACGCCACCATGGTTGAGCTCTCCATCGTCACCAAACACAGAATGTACCTCGGTTGGCCGCCGCGCGCGCTTTATACGGGTGGGAAGTGCCGGAGGCAGAGAGGCAGCCAATTGGCTGCTGAGGAGCAGCGGGGAGCGGCGCTACTGGTGGTAGAGGGAGGGAGGGAGGAGTCTCTTCCAACGAGCCGCGCGATTGGTCGGCCGGAGCCGGGGAGGCGGAGCGGAAGTCGGCCGGTGGAACGCGGGGGCGTGTCTGGTGAGCGAGAGCAGTAAACCCACGGTTACCCACGTTGGGCTTGTGGTCTGTGTGCGGTCCGGCCAATTCCTATTTTCTCACACCGCTATGGGCTCGCCGACATAGTTATATCTTCGTGTAATTGTTTACCTTCGGAGCGACATTTACTCTCCCTCCCCCGGCGCTCGGCCTCCCCGCCGACGCCGCCTCGCCCGACGCTGAGTCACCGCAGCCGGCCACTTCAGGGCCTCCTATCACAGTCTCGGGTGCACGGACTCAGCACCTTGATGAACTTGATAAGGCATGATTCCTCCCCTCCTTATCCTTCTGCCCCCTCCTCTCCTCCTCCTTCTCCTCCTCCTCCTCCTCCATTCCTCCCTTCTTCACCTTGTCTCACCTCCCTCCCCCTCCCGCTTCCCCTCTCACCAAGCCCACACTCGCAACACTCGCTGTCCGTCATCACCCTTAACACCCACCCTTCAACCGTCACCCTAAACACCCTCGCGGTCATTATGGGCCCCGCCCTGTGCGTGACACTCGCCTCGGCCATCTGGGCGCGGATGAGACAACGGCCTCGGCGCCCTCGCTCTCTCTCTCTTGCTCTCGCTCTCTCGCTCTTGCTCTCGCTCTCTCTCTCTTGCTCTCGCTCTCTCGCTCTTTGCTCTCGCTCTCTCTCTCTTGCTCTCGCTCTCTCGCTCTCTCTCTCGCTCTCTCTCTCTCTCTCTCTCTCTCTCTCTCTCTCTCTCTCTCTCTCTCTCTCTCTCTCTCTCTCTCTCTCTCTCTCTCTCTCTGTATATTAGTCTGTTTAATCCCGATCTCTTTCTTCTTCTGTCTCTCTTTCTCACACTATCTGTTTCTCGCTCTCTCTGCCCTTCCCTCCTTCTCTCCTCCCCACCCCCCTTTCCACAACCAGTGCCACCACCAAGATATTTTTTTTAGACCAGTGGCGAGTGATAGTGTACGTGGAAACGTCTTGTCTCAGAAACATCTCAAGATTCTTAGGTCACACGGTCTCCAGTAACTGCGTAGTCTCTTAGCACGAAATTTCTCTATCACGTCTAAGATGATGTATATATTTTATTTCTCTCTTTCTCTTTTCTTTCATTTTTTTTTTTTCTTGAACCGAATTGCTTGCTATTCAAACATCGTTTTTGGCTTTTGGTATTTGGAGTTTTAGTTATGTGTTCGCAATTTTGTTGTTGTTTTTTTTTCATTGCAAATTCACGTTTTCAGTGATGATTTTTTATTATAATGAACACAATCTATTGTGTTGTGAGCGCAGATAAATCGATTATCACAGTTCTAAGTAAATGGTTTAGCTGAGATTAAGTCTACGGTTTTACAACCCCAATCCTGGAACACACAGAATCTATGGGCGATGATGTATATGAATGTTACGCTGACGGTTCCGTACAGTCTGGATACGAAGCTGGTTGTGCTTACGCCTTATATAAAAATGGCTTACTACAACATCAAGTTCATATGAGAGTGCAAAATTGGATCAGCACTACACAAACGGAGTTGGCAGGTTTACTCCTTGCAAAAGAATTCTTAATGTCTCGGGGCTCTGGAGTAGTTTTCCGTGACTCTCAAAGTGCTCTTTGGACACTAAATTCTTTCAAAGCAGGTGAGTTGGTATTAAGCGTGACGTAGCTTATGCAATAGAGCGCAATTTCAACATTCAATTTGTATGGATACCATCTCATGTTGACACACGCTAGCACGACCACGTAGGCAAACTGACGAAGGAAGCCTGCAGCAAGGATACTATGAACATAGGTCTTGGGATGCCTTTTGCTAGGGTTGCACATATATTGAAAGGTTCTCATAAGGAAGAACTAGTAGATCTGACGAACACTCAAAGGCCTGGAAGCTATATAGAGATAGCAAGCCTTCCTATGGGTGGCACCGAAGTCAAACCAGACAATGTGACGCGATTATTGCCAGTATATGTTACAGAACTGGCAACTGCACGGTGCAAGAAGTGCAGATGAATCTAGATGTAGACTGTGTAACGAAGAAAACAAGCGAACGCTCAAGCACTATATTTCGGAATGTCATGTGATACAGCCTTTCAGACCACCTAACATGAGGTATAAAGAACTATGTGAATATTTCATTTCATCTGATACATTGGAAGATATACTCGTACATATCCTAAATTCTATGTAAAACGCCGTAAACAAAGAACAGTGTTATGTAAACACAGTGGCAAAAGCATATCAACGTAATATTTTTTTGTATGATGTATGATTTATATTTTTATTTTACCATGTACAATTACAGTAGTCACAGAATACTGTACTATGTCAAATATATGTAAAACTGTAATCACGATTGCCCACGCCTGAGCAGATAGCCAGGGTAGTAAATAAACTTGCTTAACTTAACTTAAGCGGTATATTTACCTGTTTGTTTTTTCGTATTTGGGACAAATGGTGTCTGAGTTCGTTACCAACTGTGAGAGAGTAAGATGCCGCGCCTCGTGATGCGAAAGGAAGGATTTAAGCAGAATCATGCGAAGTTTGGAATATATAATATATATAGATAGATGGCCACACACACACACACACACGCACAGACACACACATATATATATATATATATATATATATATATATATATATATATATATATATATATATATATATATATATATATATATATATATATATATATACACATATATATATATATATATATATATATATATATATTATAATATATATATATATATATATATATATATATATAATATACATACATCCATACGGATGAACTGTATTTATATTGACAGATGTAGAAAAGGTATGAATGAGAATTAATATCTTCACAATACAAGAGATGTATTTGACCGGTTTCGATTGCGGCTTCGTCAGAAATACATATATTTCGTACGAAGACACAATCGAAACCGGTCAAATACATCTCTTGTATTGTGAAGATATTCATTCTCATTCATACCTTTTACACACACACACACACACACACACACACACACACACACACACACACACACACACACACACACACACACACACACATATATATATATATATATATATATATATATATATATATATATATATATATATATATATATATATATATATATGGACAGATAGATATAAATGTACAAACACACACATACATATGTGTGTGTGATTATCACCATCATTTTATCATCTTCATTTCTATTAAAGATACTGTCATCATCCTATTATTTTAATAATAATGTCATCTTGGTTATCGTCATCACCATCTGCCAAGTCATCAATGACATGGAGAAAGACTTACTCGCACCAATATTTTCAACATATTTATTATATTTATCAGGACTTGGGTCGGGTGGTGAAGGAGGGGGGGTGGGGTGAGCTAATATGTCCATTGGTCTATTGTGCTCTTTGTTTCTTTGCTTCTTCTTCCTCTCACTACGATTGCTTTGTAATTACGAATGGAGGAATGTGGGGCGTGGGGGGGGGGGGTAGGAAGGGAAGGAGGGGTCACCTGTTCTCGGACCTGTGCGGCAGATCGGCTGTGCACGTGTCCATGCACCCGCAACCTCAGCCCCAGTGAAGCAGCAGAAGCTCTCAATGACCACTTTGCCTCGATTTGTCAGCGGCGACCTCGCGCCCAGCGTTGACAGTTCGACAACATGCGCCCCTCCTCTACTACACACTGCCTCGTCAATTTCCACGACTTCGTCCACGCCCACCTCCACAAGCGCAAATCCTCCGTCACCAGCATCTTCATAGACTTCAAGAAAGCTTTCGACCTGGTGGACCAGGGAGTGCCTTATCCCCTGGCTGGCAGACTTTCTCTTCAACAGGCAACAGGCGGTGCGCTTGCAAGGCTCAAGTTTCCAGCCTCCTGCCACACACGCGCAGAGTCCCCGAGGGAACTAGAATGGGTCCCTGTGCTTCCTCATCATGATTAATGACACGCTGCTGGACACCGAGCATCGTTGGTGATACGGGAATGACTTGACCATCGCCGCCGCCATTGACAATCCCTTTCCTGACCACTCAGCCATCCAGCACACCCTTGAGAACCTCATCACCTGGACCACCGCAAAGCACGTCACTATCAACTGTCAGAAGTCGGTCATGATGCAGCTCAACTTCTCCAGCAACCCCGCCCCTGCGCTCATCCTCACACTGGACACCAATCCGCTCGACGTAGTCTGTTCTACCAAGTTGCTCGGCCCCACCATCAACGAAAAGCTCTCCTGGATGCAGCACGTCAGAGACATCATGAGGTCTGCCTCGTACAGGCTTCACATGCTGCGTCGCCTCAAGTCCCTTGGTGTCCCACTTCTGGAGCTTTACAATATCTACAAGCTATCCATCCTGCCCAAACTGACCTACTCCTACCTCGCCTGGTCCCCTGCCCCACCGCCACCTAGCTGCTACAACTCCAGAGGGTACAGAAAAGGGCAGCCAAGATCATTCTCGGCCCTGTCTATACCAACTATAAGAGCGCCTTGGCTGCCCTAGGCCTCACCTCCCTCGCCACTCACTACTCAACCTCACTGCAGCAGTTTGGCCTAAAATTGCTGTGCCATCCACGCCACCGCGTGCTGACCCCGTGCTGACCACTACCACCAGAGCAATAGCCACTCTAGTCCGACTCATCAACGAGCATTGGTCAATGGGCCGCCCACCACACCTCTTTTACGAGCAATGTCCACAATTACTGGTCCAGCTCACCTATTCTTTTCTTTGGTTATTTTGCTTCTTTTGTTGTTATTTTCCTGTAGATTGTTAGTTTATTTTGTTGTTTGTTGTTTTTATGTTTATGTATATATAGTTTGTCTCTTAATCGGTATTTCTGTGCATATTTTCAGCCCATGGCTGCATGAGATTCAATAAACCGATTTATTATTATTATTATTATTATTATTATTATTATTATTATTATTATTATTATTATTATTATTATTATTATTATTATTATTATTATTATCATCATCACCAATGACTTCGCCTGATGGGGGTGGGGGTGGTGAGTAGGGTCCTTTCCCTGCCACGGCTATTTGCTGTTGATTATGATAGTCTCATTAATTATGAAGGGTGATCACTCACCTGAAGCACAATTATCGATTCAGTTACGCGTTCAAACATGGTGAATATTGCGGTGCGAGGTGGGCGTCGGGGTCATCTGTAGCATTTGGTATCGGGACCTTTTTCAGGAACTCTCTGTCTGTCTGTCTGTCTGTCTGTCTCTGTTTTTGTCTCTGTCTCTCTCTCTCTCTCTCTCTCTCTCTCTCTCTCTCTCTCTCTCTCTCTCTCTCTCCCTCTCCCTCTCCCTTCCCCCCCTCTCTCTCTCCCTCTCTCTCCCTCTCTTTCTCCCTCCCCTCCCTCTCCCTCCCTTCCTCCCTCCCTCCCTCCCTCCTTCCCTCCCTCCATCTCTCACTCTTTGTATTAAATATATTTCTTGACAGTAAATCTATCACCATCATTAATGTATATAATCCACATGATACTGAGGTGGTACCTAAACCTCCTGACTGCATGATACATAGTGACACTGTCTTATTATGTGGGGATTTTAGTGCTCGCCATCCTCTCCTAGGCTCCGAGAAAAGTTCCATTGGCAAAAAGGTTTATTATTATTATCTCCAAAGTACTAGTGACCCCATGCATATTATGCCCCTTAGAAAAAACTCATTATCTGGGCGGAAAATTGGACCCTCTAGTTCTATACAATCAGTACACACTACCAAGCACTACGAGAGTCATCCCATCCTTAGTAAGTGATCATTGGGCATTGAGTATAACCCTTCCTTTTTGCAAAAGAACCCCATCCCAGCCACGCCTTCGATACCACCTTGCTACTAAATATCATGATGAATTCATTGAAAGAATTGCCTGTTGGTATGAAGACTTTACTCCTACCAGCCTGGATCACTTTAATGAAACTCTGTCAACAATTGGCAAACACATACTCACTACACCTAAAAGCCCTGCCAAGCACGGGTCTTTATCCCCCAAAGGTAGACGTGAACAACAACTGAACAAAGACCCTGAAATAAAACTTCTTAGAAGGCTCATACGATCTACAGTAAGTCAGCTACGTGACGTGGGGAAAAACCCGTACTTGGCTAGGGATCTTCCGTTTTTAGTAAAAAGATCAATGAGATAATAACTCGAAAACGGCAGGAGAGATCTTATGCCTGAGCAGAATCAATGGACTCCATGACACCCATGAGTAAGGTATGGAAAGAAATAAGCAAGATTAAAGGCAATACATGCAGTATAACACCCTACCTACATCCAGAAAGGGTAGCCCCATCTCTCCTCAGTAAATGGTGTGAGGACTCCTCTATTGATAGTCTCTCATTATCCATACGCAGATGCTCCCTTAAATCAAGCCATAAAAACGAAATTGATTATCAGTGCCACCTCTTAGATGAGGCTGATGCACCATTTACAAGGGAAGAACTCCTTGCAGCCATTAAGACTAGCAAATCCACTGTACCTGGGGATGATGGAATCACTTATGACATCATCAGACTCCTTGCAAAGGTACAGGTAAAGGGAAAAAATCCTCTTCTTGATCTCTTCAATTTAACCTACACAGCAGGCATCTTGCCTACCACTTGGAAACAAGCAACCAT
>NC_051420.1:26298176-26308176 GCF_015228065.2 Penaeus monodon | reverse complement strand
TGCATAGATAGATAGATTGATAGATAGATAGATAAATAGATAGATAGACAGATAGATAGATAAATTGATAGATAGATAAATAGATAGGTAAGTAGACAGATCGATCGATAGATAGATTGATATATAAATAGATAGATAGATAGATGTGTATGTGTGTGTGTGTGTGTGTGTGTATGTGTGTATGTGAATGTGTGTGTGTGTGTACACGATGCGTCGAAATCCATGAGACACGCGATTAATCTTTTTTTTTTTAACATTGAACTTGACTTCAGGCCGAAAGTCAAGATAAAGGAGACCCACAAGAGAAAGTAAAATGTCTCCTTAAAAATATTAGATTTCCTTGAGTCTGCCCCGCGTCTTGTGAGGCGAGTTTGCGGTGAGGAAGAGCTAGGGTCGAGGAGGAGATTCCGTCGCTGTTTCTCTGTGATTGTGTGCGTGTGTGTGTGTGGGGGGGGGGGGTGCGTGTGGGGGGGATGGGGTGGGTGTGGGTATGGGGAGGGGGGAGGGGGGAGGTATGGGTGTGTGTGTGTGTGTGTCTGCCTCTGTCTCTATCTGTCTGTTTCTTTCTCTTCATCTCTCTCTCTCTCTCTCTCTCTCTCTCTCTCTCTCTCTCTCTCTCTCTCTCTCTCTCTCTTTCTCTCTCTCTCTCTCTCTCTCTCTCTCCTCTCTCTCTCTCTCTCTCTCCTTCCCCTTCCTTTCCCCTTCTCCTCCATCCCCTATCCCTACTCCTTCTCCCTCCCGCCCCACTCCCACTCAACCTCCCACCCTCCCCCTCCCCCACTCCCACCCAACCTTCCACCCTCCCCCTTTTCTCCTTCCTCCTCCCCCCCCCTCCCCGCATAATTCTCCAACAGACATTTTTTTCTCTCGTTGTCTCCGCCTCTCGTAGACACAGGCGGGGGTCGTAGGCTCTCGCTATCACCTCCTGTGGCCGCTGAAAGGAGTGCGTCCCACCCCTTTCCCACGGCCTGCTATGCTAATGTGCCCCCCCCCCCCTCTTCTTCTATGCCCTCTTCTTCCTCCTCCTTCTGCTGTGCCCCCTTTCTCTCTCTATGTATCTCCCCTCTTTTCTCCATCCTCTGTGTTCCTTCTATCTTCCTGTCTCTATGTCGACTTTTCCCCTCTATTTGTTGTTCATTCTCCCCTTCTCCCTCATTGTTCCTCCTCTCTTCCTGCTACTATGACCCCTTTTCTCTTTTTATCTATATTCCCTCTTCTTTCCTTCCTCTATGTTCCTCTTCTCTTCCTGTCTCTATGTCGCCTTTCCCTCTTCTATCTATGTCCACTCTCCCCTCTTAACGCTATGTTTATTTTCCCCCTTTTTCTAAGTTCCCTCTCCCTCCCCTCCTCTACCCTTCTCCCCACTCCTCCTCTGCCCCCTTTCCCCTTTCATATATGCCCCCTCTCCCTCCCCCTCTGGTACCCTCTCCCCCCTCCCTCTTTACCTCTTTAACTCACAGCCTCTTTCACCGAGAATCATTATTATCTCTGTTTTCAGTCTGGAGACTAATTTCTCTCTCTCTCTCTCTCTCTCTCTCTCTCTCTCTCTCTCTCTCTCTCTCTCTCTCTCTCTCTCTCTTCTCTCTCTCTCTCTCTCTCTCTCTCTCTCTCTCTCTCTCTATTCGGTTCCTTCTGAAGGCTGCCGCGGTCTCCAGAACACTATTTTTGTCGCCCTCGCGTCGTCATAGATCGCGGCGGGCGTGTGTCTCCTGTCTTTCTCCGTCTTCGTAAATATCATCAAAAAGGAAGTTGACAGACGTAGGAGTAGAGGGAGGGAGAAGAAGAGGAGAGGAGAGAGAGGGAGAGATGCGATGGAGGGAAGTCGAGGAGGAGGAGGGAAGAGAGAGAGAGATGCGAAAAAGGGGAGTCGAAGAAAAGGAGAGAAGATGGAAGAGAGATAGAGAGAGATGCGAAGGAGGGAAGAAGAAGAGAAAAGAAAAGAAGAGAGATGAAAGGAGATATTAAGATCTCACTCCCGGAGGTCGAGATAAAAAAAAAAAAAGTTGACAGAAGTAGGAATAAATACGAAAAAAAAAGTAAGAAAGAGAGAGAGAATCGAAGAAGGAAAATAATGGAAGAGAAAAGAAGAGAAGAGAGATGAGAGATGACAGGAAGAGGAGGAGACGATGCGAAGGAGGGAAGCAGAAGAGAGAAGAGAAAAGGGACGAGACAAGAAAAGGAGAAGGAAGGTCTCCATATAAGATTTCTTTGAGCTTCCTTCGCCTCCGTCCGCCATCTTGTCGCCGATTTTTTTTTTTTTTTTATTGTCTACAGAAAAGGATTTTTGTTTACAATATTTACAATATTTTTGTCCAAAGTCGGGCTTAGAAAAAAAGAGATAAAAAAAGAGAATGAGAAGGAGGGAGAGAAAGAGACAAAAGAGAAAGAGATAATGAGAAGAGTGGGAGAGAGTGAAAATAAGAGATAAAAAAGAATAATGAGAAGAGAGAGAGAGAGAGAGAGAGAGAGAGAGAGAGAGAGAGAGAGAGAGAGAGAGAGAGAGAGAGAGAGAGAGAGAGAGAGAGAGAGAGAGAGAGAGAGAGAGAGAGAGAAAAGGAGAATAGAATGAGAGAGCGAAAAATAGAAAAGAAAAAGATTTAGAAGAGAGAGAGAGGAAAAAAAAAGAGAGAATGAGACAAGTGAGAGAGAGAGAAAAAAAAAAAATAGAGAGGGCGAATAAAAAAAGAAAAATAGAATGAAAAGAGAGGAGAGAGAGGGGAGAGAACGAAGAGAAAAAAGTATAAAAAAGAAACAGAATCCGAAGAGAATGAGACAGATCGAGAAAAAAAGAAGAAAGAGAAAAAAAAAGAGAAAAAAAAAGAAAAAAAGGCTGTCGATTCCCACAAGTAATTAATCACGGATCCTCTCCCTCGTAATGACTCGAGAGCGGCCATTCCGGGCGTCGAGGACCACGCGCGCCGGTCGAGGGGGAACTGTCGAGTCATCCTCGAGCCAAAAGGACTATCTTTCGGGCCGGAGCTTCGGGGCCTCAGCGCGCATGCGCAGGTCGACTCTGGGGTCACTAATGAATCTCTTATGGCCGGTCTATAAGCTTATATTAACATTACTTCTATCATACGCACGAACTTTACAAATAATTATAGCTTTTGCGTAGCCAAAGCGATCATCATCATCGACCAGCGATTAGGGGGGAAGGGGAGGGAGGAGGAAGGGGGAAGGGGGGGAGAAAGATGGGGGGGGAATTAGAGAGAGGGAGGGGGGAGGGAAGGAGGGAGGGTGAGAGGGAGGGAGGGAGGGAGAGAGAGGGGGTGGGGGAGGGGGGGAGAAAGAAAGAGCCAAAGAAAGAGGGGGGGGAAGAAATAAAACAATGAAATAAGATCCCCCTCTAAAGGGAAAAAAAAAACAACGACTAAAAACAACAACAAAATCAGACCTACAGCTTGTACACAAAATTCCTCATAAATAAAATTATCCAGAATACATACCCAATACTGCCTTACCCACCCATCTGCGTTATTCATCATTATACTCATCATTTTCAACTCCTCAACATTTTTTTTTTTTTTTTTTTTTTTTTTTTGGTCCAGAGGTCACGGGATGCCATGTGGTTAGTTCCGAGTTTGGGCGACAGATGGCAGCCTTGGCGCGCTGGGTGTCATGGGTGTCGGTCCCTTAAGGAGAGACAATGGCCGGAGGGGGGGGGGGGTAGGGGGGGAGAGGGGGGGGGGAGGAAGAAAGAGATGGGAAATTTGGGCAGATAGAAATTTTGGATGTGTTTTTGTGTTTTTTTTATTTTTTATTTTTTTGTGTGTGTGGGTGTGGGGTGTTTGTGTGTGTGTGTTTTGTTTTTTTATTTTTATGTGTGTGTTGTGTGTATTTTTTTTTCTAAAGTATGTGTGTGTGTTTGTGTGTGTGTTTTTTATATATAAATATTAATATATTATTTTATATTATTTTTATATATATAATATTATATAGAAAAATATATTTTTTTTTTTATTTTTTTTTTTTTTTTTTTTTATATTTTTTTGGGGTTTTTTTATATATATATAAATATATATATATATATATATATATATATATTTTATATAATTTTATATTATATATATATATATATAAAAATATATGTTTTGTGTGGTGTTTGTGTGGTGTGTGTGTGTGTGTTGTGTGTGGGGGGTTGTTGGTTTTTGTTTTATTTTTTTATTTTGGGGGTGTGTGTTTTATTTTATAATAAATATATATAAAATTTTATATAATTTTTATATATCCCATATAATTATATATATAAAATATATAAAATATATTGCGTGTGTGTGTGGTGTGTGTTGTGTTTGGTTTTTTGTGGTGTGTGTTTTGTGGGGTGGGGTGTGTGTGTGGTTTTGTGTGTGTGTGTGTGTGTGTTTTGGTGGTGTGGTGTGGTGTGGGGTGTTTGGGGTGTGTATTTATTTTTTTATGTTGGTGTGTGTTTTTATATATATATATATATTTTATTATAATTTTTATATAAAAATATATATAAAATATATTTTATTTTATTTTTATGTGGTGTGTTGGGGGTGTGTGTGTGTGTGTGTGGGTGTGGATTGTGTGGTGTGGTGTGTTTTTGTGGGGTGTGTGTGTGTGTGTGTGTGTGTGTGTGTGTTGGGGGTGTGTTTTTCTGTGGTGTGTATTTATTTATTTATTTAATGTGTCCCCGTATGTTTTGTGCGTAATTATTTATTTATATTGTGTGTTTTGCGTATTATTTATTTATATGTGTGCGGGGGTGTGGTTTGGGGCGTATTTATGTTTTATATGTTTTGTGTGTATTTTTTATTTTTTGTGCGGGGGTTTTTTTTTTTTTTATATATTAATTATAAAAATAAAATAATAATATATATATATTTTATTATTTTTATATATATATATATGTATTATATATATAGAAAAAATAAATTTTATAAAATATATTATATATATATAATATATATCGAAAAATATATTTTTTATATTATTTATTTTTTGGGGGGTGGTTTTGTTTTGTGAGTGTGTGTGTGTGTTGGGGTGTGTTTGTGTGTGTGTGTGTGGTGTGTGGGGATTTAATTTTTATTGGGGGTGCGCCCTGTGTGTGTGGTTTTATATATATATATTATATTATATATTAAAATATATATTTTATTATATATATATATATATATATTTTTTTTTTTGTGTGTGTTGTGTGTGTGTGTGTTGTGTGTGTGTGTGTGTGTGTGTGGGGTTTTTGGGGTGTGGGTTTGTGTTTGTGTGTGTTTTGTGTGTGGTGTGGGGTGTGTGTGGGGTTTTGTGTGTGTGTGTGTGGGGTGTGCGTGCGGGTGTGTGTGAGTGGGGGGTGTTGGGGTGTTTTATTTATTTTTGGGGTGTTTGTGTGTTTTTTTTTATTATTATATATATATATATTTTATATATATATTTTATATATAAAATTTTTATTTTTGTGGGTGGGGTGTGGTGTGTGGGTGTGTGTGTGTGGTGTAAAGTGTGTGGGGTTTGTGGTGTTGTGTTGGTTTTGGGGTGGGGTGTGGGTCTTGTGGGTGTGTGTGTGTGTGTGTGTGTGTGTGTTGGGTTGGGGTTTTGTGGTGTGGGATTTATTTATTTATTTTATTTTTCTGTTGGGGTGTGTGCGTATTAAATTTTTTTATATTTGTGTGTGGTATTTATTTATTTTTATGTGTTTCGTGTGTGGTGGGGTATTTTTTTATATTGTGTGTGTGTATTTTTTTTATTTATGTGTGTGTTTTTTTATATATAATATAAAAATATTAATATATAAAAAATTTTATTTATATATATATATATATATATTTTAAAATATTTTATATTTTATATATGTGTGGGGTGTTTGTGTTTGTGTGTTGTGTTTTTGTGGGTGTGTGTGTGTGTGTTTTGTGTGTGTGTGTGTGTGTTGTGTGGTTTTGTGGGGTGTGTTTGCGTATGGAAGGAATTTTTAAAAAAAAAAATTTCCCCATTTTCCCCCACGTGTTTCCCTAACGCCTTTAAAAATAAAGAAACCCCCATAAAGTTGATTTTTTTTTTCTGGGAAAAAAACAGCAACAACAAAAAAAAAGCTTGAGAATAAGAGATGCAAAAAAAAAATAATAAAATAAAATAAATAAATAAATAAAAATAAAGAGACAGACAAAAAAATAAGGAAAAATAAAAAAAAACTAAATTTTTTTTTTTTAAACTGATTTTTATAAAAGTTTGTTTTACTGGCCCCGATTTTTAAATTTATAATTGGTTTTTGTTCATTAAAAAAAATTATCTTTTTTAATTTATTACTAATGTTTTTAAATTATCCATAAAATCATTATATCACTCTTATTATTGTTAATATCACCACTATAGTTATCGGCGATATATCATTTTCATTATTATCCTCTGTTTTATCATTATTGTTAATCGTCTTTATCATTTTCAATACAGAATGATTTCCTGTTGGAGGTTGAAAGAGGTTGATCATTCTTAATGATTTTGACTTTTAATTGCTTCTCGTTGATTCTATTGATTCTCTTTCTCTTTCTTTTTTCTCTCTCTCTTTTTTTTTCTCTTCTCTCTCTCTTTCTTTTCTCTCTCCCCTCTCTCTCTCTTCCCTCTCTCCTTCTTTTTGGGTCTCTCCCCCTCTCTTTTTTGTTTTTCTCCTCTCTCTTTTTCCCCTCTCTTTTTCCTCTCCCTTTTTCTCTCTTTTCTTTTCTCTCTCCTCTCCATTTCCCCCTCTCTCTCTCTCCTCTCTCTCTATCTCTCTCCTCTCTTCCCCTTCTCTCTCTACTCTCTCTCTCTCTCTCCCCTGCCCCCTCTCTTCTCTCCCCTCTCTTCCCCCTCTTCTCTTTTTCTCCCCCTTCTTTTTCTTCTCCCTTTTTTCTCTCTTTTTCTTTTTTTTTTTTTTTCTTCTTTTTCTCCCCTCTCTTCTTTTTCTTTCTTTTTTTTTTCTCTCTCTCTCTCTCTCTCTCTTTTCTCTTTTTTATCATTTCTCTCTCTTTCTCTCTCCCTCTCTCTCTTTCTATCATTTCTCTCTCTTTTCTACTCCTTCCCCTCTTCTTCTCTCTCTCTCTCTTTTCTCTCTCTTTTTCTTCCCCCTTTTCTTTTTTTCTTTTTTCCCCTCTCTTTTTCTCCCCCTCTCTCTTTTCTCTCTCTTTTTTTCTCTCTCTCTCTTCCCCTTCCCCCCTTCCCCCCCCTTTTTTCTTCTTCCCCTTTTTCCCCTTCCCCTTCCCCCTTCTTCCCCCTTTGTCCCCCTTTTTTTTTTCTTTTTCCCCCCCCCCCCACCCCCTCTCTCTTTTTTAATTATTTTTTTTCTATTTTTAATTTTTTTTCTTTATTTTTTTGTTTTTTTTTTTTTTTTTTTTTTTTTTTTTTTTTTTGTTTTTTTTTTTTTTTTTTTTTTATTTTAAGTTTTTTTTTCTTCCCTTTCTCTTTTTAACTTTTTTTTTTTTTACTACTACCCCCCCCAAAATTTTTAATTTTTAATTTTTAATTTTATTATTGCTTTTTTTTTTTTAAAAAAAAAAAAAAAAAAAAAAAAAAAAAAAATAAAAAAAAAAAAAAAAAAAAAAAAGGAGGGGGGCTGGGGGGGGGGGGGGGGGGGGGTGGGGGGGGGGGGGGGGGGGGGGGGGTGGGGGGGGGGGAAGAGAAGAAGGGAAAAAAAAAAAAACAGACAAAACAAAAAGGACAAGGAAAAAAAAGATAAATGGGTATTTAATACACAAACTTTAAAACCCCCAATCCCCTTTTTCCTTATTTTATTATTGGGCCCTTTTTTTTAAAAAATAAAGGGGGAAAAAAAATAAACAAAAAGAAAAGAAAAAAAAGAAAAAATTAAAGGGAAAAAGAGGGAGAAGGGAAAAAGGAGGGAACGAAAGAAACCGAGAGGAAGGACGAGGGAAAAGGGCTGGAGGGGGAAAAGAGGCCGGGAGAAAAGGGAGGAGGGGCGAAAAAAACAAAAAGGGGTTTTGGAAAAATTTTTTTTAAATTTTTTTTAGATAATTTTTTTTAAATTCAACCAATTATTTTTATTATTTTTAGTTTTTTTTTCATTTTTTTTTAAATTTTAAAACCCTTTTTAATAGTTTAAATTTTTAAACAAAAAAACATAAATTTGGGGTTTTAAATAAAAGAAAAACAATTTTTTGCTTTTTATAATTTGGAGGCAATCATTTAAAAAGCATTAACTTTATATTTTGGGGTTTTTTATTGTTAAACAAAATTTTTTGAAATTTTTCTTTTTTAATTTCCAATTTGGCAAAATTTAAGGGTTCTCCTTACTACCCGCACTGCCAAAAAATTTAGGAGGGAAAAAAAAAAAATTTTGAAAACTTGGCCCGGGGGTTCTTTTTTTTTTTTTTAACTTTAAAAGTTTTGTTTTTTTTGGCATTGGGGTTTTTGGTTTTTTTATTTTTTTTGGTTTTTCCGGGGATAGAAATAAATTCCATTTTTTTGTTAAATTATAATTTTTTTCCCATGAATTATTAGAGAATTTAAAAATTTTTTCCCTTATTATTTTAACCTTTTTACTCTTTTTTTTTTGCCCCTCTTTTTCCTCTTTTTTCTTTCCTTTTCTTTCTTTATTTTCCCCATTTCTTTTCAAAAATTTTTTTTTTTTTTTCCCCCCCCATTTTTTTCCCTTTTTTTCCTTTTTTTCTCCTCCCCTTTTTTCTTTTTTTTTTTTTCCTTTTTTTTTAAATTTTTTTTTTTTTTTTTTTTCTCTCTGCCCCCCCTCTCTCTTCCTCTCCTTTTCGGTTTTTTTTTTTTTTTTTTTCCTCATCTCTCTCTCTCTTCTTTTCCTTCCTAAAAAGGGGGGCAGTCTTTTTTATTAACTTTATATCTCTTGTTGTTTCTTATTGTTATCGAATTTATGATTTTTTCTTTCATTAGCATGAATGGCACGAGTTTAGGTTCTCGCTTGACTGAGCAGCAGTCACGTGACCAGGCGTTTAGTGGCGGGAAAAAATTTTGTTGTTTTCAGGGTTTGTCTGATTTTTTTTTTTTTTTTTTTTTAATCTTTACGTTTTTGTTGTTTTTGTTGCATTGGAAGTTATTTCTTTTATTATTTTTTTTTACCGTATGTTATGTTTGATATAATTGCTATTATTATATTATATTTTAGTTTTTTTCTTATTGTTGATTATGATTGATATAATTATTGATTATCACCATTTTAGCTTGATAGTGATTGAAGACCACATCATATTCACAATAGCTTATCATTGTCAGTTTTTTTATTTAATATTACTATTATTATTGTTCATGAAATTTTTTATACATATTGTTTTAGCACTCATAGTAAATAATAATGGGACTATATTATTAAATATAAGTTTATTATTAAAAATTTTAATAGCTGTCGGTTCTCCCTCCATCATTTCATAAGGAATTATAACATATTAATATTCATATATTTTTCTCGTATCAATTTGCAGATAAGGTACAATATCTTGATACTAATTTTATGAATAAAAGTGACTTTTGGGATGAAGAGAAATAAATTTTATCCATTATTTCACTTGTAATTACTCTTCTATATTTTATACTTCTCATAATTTTCTCTCTCTACCTCTTTCTTCTCTCTCTATCTCTGTTCTCTCTCTCTCTCTAGCTTATAGCTGGCTAATCTATTACGTACTCTATATTCTACTCTCTCGCTCTCTCTCTCTCTCTCTCTCTTTCTCAGTCTCTATCTCTCCTCTTCTCTCATCTTTCCTCTGTCGTCTTCTCTTCTCCATCTCTCTCAACTCTCTCTTCCTCTCTCTCATCTCTCAATACCTCCTGTCTTTAGTTCTTCTCTGTCCTCTCTTTCTTCTCCTCTATCTCTCTCTCTCTCTCCCTGTCTCTCTCTCTCTCTCTCTCTTCTCTCTCTCTCTCTCTCTCTCTCTCTCTCTCTCTCTCTCTCTCTTTTCCTCTCTCTCTCTCTCCCCTCCCTCCCTCCCTCTCTCTCTCTCTCTCTCTCTCTCTCTCTCTCTCTCTCTCTCTCCTCTCTCTCTCTCTCTTTCCAGGTTGTTATTTTGTTAAACTATTTTATTATTTTATT
>NC_051420.1:26285676-26288176 GCF_015228065.2 Penaeus monodon | reverse complement strand
ATTGTATTAATTATTATTGTTATTATAATCATTATTATTATAGTTATTGATATTACTAACATTACTGTTATTGTTATTATTGTTATTGTTATTATTATTATTATTATTATTATATTATTATTATTATTATTATTATTATTATTATTATTATTATTATTATTATTATTATTATTATCTTTGTTACTATTATTATCATCTGTGTTACTATTATTATTATTACTATTATTATTATTATTATTATTTGTTATTATTATCACCGTTATTATCATCTTCATTTCAATAATAATTATTATTATCGTTATTACCATAATTATCCTAGTCGTTTCTTAATTTTTCTTGCCATAATCGTAAAAAATACCACATCAATAATAATAATGATAATAATAATAACACCCAGCAGCTATGATGAAGGAATAGCCAACAAAAATAATTTCGAGAGAAAAAATACCATAAGTAATCGCTAAGGAAAATTTAAGCTCGCGCCACACAACGAACGCGGGGGAAGGGGGGGGGACTGGTGAAGAGAGCGAAAAAGCGCTCAAGACTAGTAGCGGAAGCGGCTTGTGTAGCGGAGATGCTCGCTCGCTACCGCTGTTACGCGCTCGCACCCTCCCTCACAGCGGATGGGGGAGGGGAGGGGAGGGAGATGGGGAGAGGGGGAGAGAGAGGGAGAAAGGTGGCGGACGGAGAGGAGAAAAAGGCGGGGCTAATCTTTGTGCTGTGTGGTTGGTTACTTTTCGTGTGTTCGAGTGTTTGTATGTTGGGTGTTGTTTGTGTGTGTGTGTGGATTTTCTCTAGCTGTTTGTCTGTCTGTTTGGCTATATCGAGATTTATCTGCGTATCTTTATTCGTCAATTCGTCTATCTATATCTATCTATCTGTATATATCGCTATATTTATCTATCTATCTATCACACACTCTCTCAACATCAACCGTTAGCTCTCTAGCTAGATTTTTATATTTGTCTATACTGATAAATCTGTCTGTCTGTCTGTTACTCACACTCTCTCTCTTTCTGTTTGTTTCTCTATCTGTCTCTCTCTGCCTCTCTCTGTCTATCTCTTTGTCCGTCTCTGTCTCTGTCTCTTTCTCTTTCTCTGTCTGTCTGTCTATCTGTCTCTCTCTCTCTCTCTCTCTCTCTCTCTACTGTCTCTGTCTCTGTCTCTCTCTATCTGTCTCTGTCTCTGTCTCTTCTCTCTCTGTCTCTGTCTCTTTCTCTCTCTTTCTCTCTCTCTCTCTCTCTCTCTCTCTCTCTCTCTCTCTCTCTCTCTCTCTCTCTCTCTCTCGACGACGGGGCGAGAGAAAGAGAACATCCGGCACTGGGTGGGCAATCCAGCCCAAATCAGTGCCAGTCCCAAGCCCGGGTAAATAGCGAATGTTGGCGTCAGGAAGGGCATCCAGTCATAAAAAAAAATCACCCAGAACCTGATCATGAGAGAAAGAGAATGGGAGAATGGGAGATAGCTACACGCATATATATGTATATATATATATATATATATATATATATATATATATATATATAATATTATATATATATATATATTTTTGGCCTCTCCTTATACGGCAGTGTGTAGAGACAATAATGTCATATTTGACAACAACTGAAGGTGGCTGTCGATATATATTCATCATATCAAGGATATGCTAATGTCTGTCTATCCGTTTATTCTCAGCTATAATCGACTGGAAACGAGGTGCTAATGATAAGGAAAATATTCAAAGGTGAGCCATGGAAGAAACAGGAATTCAGTGGCTGTTATCTATAATGATGGACAGACACAGGTTTGTGTGTGTGTGTGTAGTTACATAGATATATAGATAGCCAGATAGATAGATAGATAGACAGATAGATGGAGAGATAGATAGATAGATAGATAAACAGATATATATATATATATATATATATATATATATATATATATATAGAAAAAGAGAGAGAGAGAGAGAGAGAGAGAGAGAGAGAGAGAGAGAGAGAGAGAGAGAGAGAGAGAGAGAAGAGAGAGAGAGAGAGAGAGGGGAGAGAGAGAGAAGAAGAGAGAGAGAGAGAAGACAGAGACATGAGAGAGAGAGGGGAGACAGAGACAGAGACAGAAGAGAAGAGAGAGACAGACAGGGGAGGGGAGAGAGGGAGAGGGAGGGAGAGGAGAAAGAGAGAAAAAAGAGAGAAGAGAGATAGAGAGAGAGAGAAGAGAGAGAGAGAAGGGGAGAGAGAGGGGAGAGAGAGAGGGAGAAAAAGAGAGAGAGGGGAGAGAGAGAGGGGAATCTAGAGAAAGAGAGAAGGAGAGAGAGAGAGACGATACGGCAACAAGACGCCTGTGCGAGGACGGACGAAGGTGAGGAAGCGGTCCGGCGTGGGTGCGTGGGTGCGTGCGTGCGTGCGATCTTCCGTGCGTGCTCGCGTGCGTCCGTCCGCGGTGGCCGGTCGCCGCCTCCTGCAGAAGGCGCCGCAGCCCCTGGTCCTGTCGGCCCGGGCCGGGGATTCCCCATAGGACTCCC
>NC_051420.1:26264729-26267229 GCF_015228065.2 Penaeus monodon | reverse complement strand
GAGAGAGAGAGAGAGAGGAATGAGAGATAAATTGGTAAATAGCTAAATCGATAGATAGATAGATAGATAGATAGATATAGAGACAGAGAGAAGAGGGAGAGGAATGAGAGATAAAGAGGGCGGTAAATAGACAGATAGGAAGATATAGAGTGAGAGAGAAGAGAGAGAAAAAAAGAAAGAAAGCAAAAAAGTAAATAAATCAATAAATAAAACAAAGAGATTAAAGCAAGGAGATAAACAGAAAAGAAAAGAAAAGAAAGGAAATAAAAAAACGGAAGAGAAAAGAGTGTAAAGCGAGAGAAGAAAGGAGTAGTAAGGATACCGGGGAGAGGGGGAGGGGGGGGGGGTGAAGGAACAGTACAGGGTGAGGGAAGGAGAAGGAGGAGGGGAGAGGGGAGAGGAAAAGGGGAGGGGGGGGGGGACCAAGCCAACATAAATCCCCCATAACCAAACAAACAGCGCATAAACCACAGCAATATTCCCGCCCCCCCTTAGCTTCCCGTGTTGAAAATGACTGACAGGTCGTGCATAATGGACCTGTCAACCTGTCAGGCGGGGATGAGTGCGCACCTCGTCACCCGTAAATCAGAAACGCCGCTTGACAGCATCTCATCATCATTATTTATACAAAAAAGAGGATTCAGGAGGCTTGTAAATTACATTGACTGTGACGTGGCTACTCTTGCTAAAGGGTGGGGGGTGAGGGGTGGGGGGTACTAAGGCCATGGATTTTTTTGGCTTTTTCTAAGTATGGTTTTTGATTATGTGAATGCATATATATATATATATATATATATATATATATATATATATATATATATATATATATATATACATAATATATATACATATATATAATATATTATATATATGTACACATACGCGCGCGCGCACACACACACACACACACAGACACACACACACAAACAAACACACAACACACACACACACACACATATATGGAGAGAGAGAGAGAGAGAGAGAGAGAGAGAGAGAGAGAGAGAGAGAGAGAGAGAGAGAGAGAGAGAGAGAGAGAGAGAGAGAGAGAGAGAGAGAGAGAAATTCAACAGGATATGAAATAGTGATCTGATTGGAATCACCTCAGTATAGAGCAGGAATCCCAAACCCTTTTACAACGGCTGGCTATATGTAGTATATCATATGAACACATCACATGTAGACCAGATAACATAACTGCAACCAGTTTACAAACACATCTAAAGTAACATAAAGCCTTGGACTGTCTTTCGAAACAAACAAAACACGTAAAATTAAGTATTGTTTTGTTTTTTAGTTAACATTACTTCAATACGACTGCGGTGACCTCTCGGAAGCCGTGACTCGATCGACCCCGTGAGCCAGAAAGCATAACAACGAACAAAGAACAATTCGCCGTCAGTTCTTAGGCTAAGAACTCAACTAAGAACACGAAAAAGTGGATCTCACCCGGTACTGTCCTCGCGAGTTACTTTTAAAAAGAACGGAATTGGTTAAAACTTGAAATCGGCAAGTACATAATGCTATCTGTATGAGGTTTAGAAACGGCTTAAATACATTTCAAATAATGTTATACGTAAGAGTTTGATCATTTTAATTACAATCGTATTACAAGGATCCGAATACACGAAGTAAATCGCCACACAGATCCAAAATTAAGCAGATTGATATAGAGAGAGCGAACTGATGACGTAAAAAATTAACACGGATTTCGTTAACCAAGTTAACGAAATCCGTTAACGATTTTTTTTTTCTTTTTTTTCTTTTTTTTTACTAGTTTTAGTCATATCCTTGCCGTATTCCGTAATATTCTTGTTCTTAAGCTGACTTGGTAAGAATAGTACCAACACCATTCTTACTTCTCTATGGGAGTGTAAACGAAACCTTCGCATGACTTCGTGAATCTCAAAATTACAAAGTTTCGAATTATTTCTTCCTGTTGTGACAGATTTAAAGATGTTGATATGACAATTTAGCGTGTGTATATATGCTTGTATTACTTTTAAGTACGTCTTAAATCTTTCTACCTACCAAAAAAGAAAGAAAGAAAACAGAGAAAAATAATAACACGACAAACAAAATCTATAGTTCGGTCATCGATTCGAACTTGCTCGAACCGATCGCTACAGAAAACGTCTAGCTGAAAACACTGCGAAATTAGGAAGTCGGAATTCATTTGGCAGATAAATTAAACATTCTAAACATTGACGAAGACTGAATTGTATTGTTAAATAGCACTGGAAAATTACTGTTTGAACCCCATTTGCCTATTGATTCATTACATTATTAAAACAAAAATAGAAAAAATTATAGACGCTCAATTCCCATTAATTTTGAACAAAGAGAGAGAGAGAGAGAGAGAGAGAGAGAGAGAGAGAGAGAGAGAGAGTGAGGGGAGAGAGTGAGGAGAGAGAGAGAGAGAGAGAGAGAGAGAGAGAGAGAGAGAGAGAACAGAAATTAATATTTGCGTTACCGATTGTCTTACGAAGGGACAGGCAAATTC
>NC_051420.1:26242229-26247229 GCF_015228065.2 Penaeus monodon | reverse complement strand
GAGGGAGAGGGAGGGAGAATGGGAGAGAGAGAGAGAGAGAGAAAGAGAGAGAGAGAGAGAGGAGAGAGAGAGAGAGAGAGAGAGAGAGAGAGAGAGAGAGAGAGAGAGAGAGAGAGAGAGAGAGAGAAAGAGAGAAGAGAGAAATAGAGAGAGAGAGACGAGAGAGAGAGAGAGGAGAGAAGAGAGAGAGAGAGAGGATAACACCGGTATCTACCAATACCCACTCAACAATCCCCTTAATCCAATGTAACCTTTCCTCCCCCTAGTGCTTCCCCGCCCACCTCCCCCCACTTCCTCGCCCTCCCTCCCCCACCCTCATACGACCCCTCCCCCCTCCCCCACTCACACACTCTATCCCGCCGTTAGGAAAATCTTAATCACCCTTTCATATCAAAGCCTTAATCTCTAAATTAGCGAGGCCGTAACTCTCGTAAAGATAAGTGGCAGGAAACGAGCAGAAACGACTCGAACGACCCGGGGAACCAGAAGCCTTCACTCCTCCTTAAGCAGATGAAGCTCTCGAGGTTCTCCAGGCGGCGTAGGTGAAGGCGTTCGCGTAAGGGCGTCCGTTGTGAATGCGCGTGCGCGTTGGGGCGCTCTAGGGGAGCGGCGTCGGCTGCTTTGGGCAGATAGGTGGATGGGGCGGGGAGAGGGTGTATTCAGACTCATAAACACTTTAACACTTAAACACACACACGCCCATACAGTGTGTGTGTATGTATATATAGATAGATAGATAGATAAGATAGATAGATAGATAGATAGATAGATAGATAGATAAAGAGAGAGAGAGAAGATGGAGGAGAAGAGAGAGAGAGAGAGAGAGAGAGAGAGAGTGAGAGAGAGAGAAGAGAGAGAGAGAGAGAGAGAGAGAGAGAGAGAGAGAGAGAGAGAGAGAGAGAGAGAGAGAGAGAGAGAGAGAGAGAGAGAGAGAGAGAGAGAGAGAGAGAGAGAGAGAGAGTCACAGACAGACAAACAAAGACAAAGGCAGAGACAGCGAGACAGAGGATCTTACAGTACGTGCGTGCAGTACAAACACACACACACAAAGAGCTTAAGCGGAAGAAAGAAACGAAGGCGTCGGATCAGATCTCATTAAACAGCTTCTAACAGGTGGCATAACGACGGGCGGGAAATGACCCAAGTTGACCTGTGACCTCCCCCCGCTTCTCCTCAGACACACTGAAGGCCTTCTGTGCGCCCGCTGAGGTCATACATACGCTGGAACATGCACGCGCGAATATATATAGGCCATTGCGAGTATCTATGCCATTCCTGGCGTGTCATTTGATCAAGGAAAGGAGAGGAATGGCCAGAATTAGTTAATTATATCCTGATGAGATGATAGATAAAAATTTTTTTGGCAGAATTACGATGATTTGTTTCGATAGTTGTTTTGTTTTATGTTGTTAAAATGAGAATTTTTTTTTCTTTTCACGATTTATCTAAAATTTGTTGGCGTAGTACAGCCAAATCCTAAATGGCATTGCCTGCTTAAGAAAACAAAAATCCTAAAAAAAAAGAAAAAATCTGTATTAAAAAAAGAAAAAAAAAAATCAGAACAGCAATGAAAAACATACAATAAATCAATAAACAAATAGCGAGAAGAGAAAAAAAATATAACGATATCCCTTCATTAAGCGGCCATATAACTCACGGCCCTAACAGCCATTAGCTATCCGGACCACAAGTACAGGTGCTAATGACCTAACGACCGGCTCGGAGGATGGGCGTCTGCTTAGCCTCAGGGCGTGTGGGCGGGAGTCGAACCTGGCAGTTATTTCTGCCCGAACTCTTAAGCAAGAAATTCCGAGTTGTGGGAGAGAGTTCATTAAGACACGTTTTTGTGTGGGAATGTGTCAGGTAGCGGGGGTTTAATGAGGGGGGTAGGGGGTGGGGGGTGGGGTGGGGTGGGGGGAGGGTTGAAGGGGGATGGGGGAGGGGGTGGGGGTTGGGGATGGGTTGAAAGGGAAGGAGAATGGGGATGGGGTTGGGGGTGAGGGAGTGGGGGAATGGGGAAGGGGTAGGAGGGAGGGGGAGGGAAGGGAGTTGGGGGAAGGGGGAATTCATGGGGGAGGGTGGTTGAAAGGGAGAGGAGGAGGAAGAGAGGGGGAGAGACACCGTGAAAGGGGGAGGGAGTGAAAGAGAGAAGGGGAGGACGAGGGGGAGGGAAGTGTAAATAGGAGAACGGACAGGAGGAGGGAGAGGGAGGAAAGTAAGAGAAAGGGTAGACGGAGAGAAGGGGAGAGGATAAGAAAGGAGGGAAGGGAAAGAATCGCACGAAAGAAGAACCAAAAGACACGGGGGGAAAGAAAAGAGAGGCAAAGGAAATAGCAGAGAGAAGGGAGAAGAGTGAGAGTACGAAAAGGATAAAAGGGAAGAGGAAGGTAAAGAGAAGGAATGGAGGAATGAGCAGAAGAGAGGAGGAAGAGAGGAATGAGATAAGTAGCATGGAAAAAAAAAAACAGTGGAGAGAATAGAAGGAAGGAAAAAGAAAGAAAAGATGAAAATAAACAACAAACAATATAGAAAATAGAAAGAAAAATCATCGGAGAAAAAAACAGAGGAAAAAGAAGAAAGACCGAAAAAGCAGCAAAAATGATAGAAAATAGAAGGGAAGAAACCCGGAATAAGGAATAAGAAATGGGTAAGAGAGGGAGAAGGGAAAAAATAAAGGGTAGAAAGTAAGGAGAAGGAGAAAGGAAGAAACAGCAATTATCAATTAGGTTTGAGAGGTGAAAGTGGGTGTTAATTGTGATGCAAATAAGCCAGTGGATACGTTTACAGCAGGAAGTGGATAGAGATTATATGCGTGTTAAAGCTGATTCATTTGTGGAGTGAGATAGGAAACGTGTTCTACTTGCTTTGGATAATTTTTTCAGCTTTTTTTCTTCACTATTTTTTTCTTTTTCCTTATTTCGTTCTTGGTTTCTTTGGTTGTTTCTTATCATCATTATCCTTTATTTTAGCTCCATGTCAGTGTTAACATTACATATGAAGAAAAACTTTCTTGCCTTTTCCCTTTCCCTTTTCTTTTTTCTCTCTCTTTCCCTCCCTTTCCTTCCTTTCTCCCCCGTCCCTTTTCCTGCTTTTCATTTCTCTCATACTTGCTTCTCCCTTTCTCATACATTTTCTCACCTTTCCTTCACTCCCTCTCCCTCATTTTCTCTCTTCTCTCTTCTCCACCCACTCCATCTCTCTTTCTCTCTCTCTCTCTCTCTCTCTCTCTCCGGCTCTCCTCTCTCTCTCCTCTCTTCCTCTCTCTCTCTCTCTTGATTTTCTTTCTCTCTACCGTCCCCCTCTCTCTCTCTCTCCTCTCTCTCTCTTCTCTCTCTCTCTCTCTCTCTCTCTCTTGATTTTCTTTCTCTCTACGTCTCCTCTCTCTTTTCCCCTCTCTCTCGCTCTTTCCTTTTCTCATTCTCTCTCTCTCTCTCTCTCTCTCTCATTCCCCCTCTCTCTCTCATTCTCTCCCTTTTCTCTCTCTTTCTCTCTCTCTCTCCTTCTCTCTCTCTCTCTCTCTCTCACTCTCTCTCTCCTCTCTCTTTTCTCCTCCTCTCCCCCCTCTCTCCTCTCTCTCTCTCCTCTCTTTTCTCCTCTCTTTTCTCTCTCCTCTTCCCTCCCCTTTTCTCTTTCTCCTCTCTCTCTCTCCTCTCTCCTCTCTCCTCTCTCTCCTCTCTCTCTCTCTTTTCCTTTTCTCTCTCTCTCTCTCTCTCTCTCTCTCTCTCTCCCCTCTCTCTCTCTCTCTCTCTCCTCCTCTCTCTCTCCTCTCTCTCTCTCTCTCACTCTCTCTCTCTCTCTCTTTTTCTCTTCCTCTCTTCCTCTCTTTCTCTTCCTCCTCTCTCTCCTCTCTCCCTCTCTCTCTTCTTTTTCTCTTTCCTTCCCCTCCTTCTCTCCCCTCCCTCCTGCCCTCTCTCTTCCTTCTCTTTCCGCTCCCCTTTCCCCTTCCCTTCCCTCTTTTTCCCCACCTCCCTCCCCTTTCCCCCCTTCCCTCTCCCCCTTCTCTCTCTTTTCCTCTTTTCCCCTCCCCTTTCCCTTCCCCCCCTTTCCCTTTCCCCCTCTTTTTCCCCCTTTCCCCTCCCCCTTTCCCTTCCCCCTTTCCCCCCCTTTTTCCCCTTTCCTTCCCCTTCCCTTCCCCCTTTTCCTTCCCCCTTTTCTTCCCTTTTCCCCTTTTCCCTTTCCCTTTCCCCTCTTCCCCCTTCCCCTTCCCCCCCCCTTTTTTTTTTTTTTTTAAAAATTTTCCCTTTCCCTTTTTCTCCCTTTGTTTCCCTTTTGCCCTCTTTTTGGGTTTTTTTAAAACCCCTGGGTTTTTTGGGGGGGGATTGGTGGGGGGGGGGGGGGGGGGAGTAAAAAAGGGGGGGGGGGGGGGGGTTTTTCTCCTTTCTTTTATCTCTTAGTTCCCTATTTGGGGGGGGGTTCTTTTTTAAATTTTAGGGGGGGTTTTTTCCCCTTTTACTTTTTTTCCTCTCTTTCTCTTTTTTCTTTTTCTTTCTTTCTTCTATCTTTCTTCTATTTCTTTCTCTTCTCTTATCTCTTTCTCTCTCTCTCTCTCTTCCTTCTTCTTTTTCTTCTTCTTTCCGTTTTCTTCTTTTCTCTCTCTCTCTCTCTCTCCTCTCCTTCCCTTCCCCTCTTCTCCCTTTTTCTTCCTCTCTCTCTCTCTCTCTTTCTTTCTCTCTCTCTTTTTTTCTCTGCCTCTTCTCCTCTCTTTCCCCTCCTTTTCTTCTCTCTCCTCTCTTTTCCCTTCCTCCCCCTCCTCCTCCCCTCCCCCCCCCCCCCCCCCCCCCCCCCCTCTCCTTCCCCCATCCCCACCTCCTCCCTTTTTTCTATCCATCTTTTTTACTTCCACTTTTTGATCGCCTTCCCGATCGTTTTCCTCTTTTTGAGTGAGAGCTTTATATAAAACGTTATTTACTCAATTAATCAAAATTCTCTGCGACAACTTTATTTGGGAATCTCATACACTGCACTCGTGTTACTTATCATTACTTTTGTATGGCAGACAT
>NC_051420.1:26237229-26239729 GCF_015228065.2 Penaeus monodon | reverse complement strand
CTCGTAGATCATTCCAACCTATATTTTGGAAAATGATCGATGGCGAAAACGCTCGATAATTGCGAAGAATTGCGTTGAATATATGATTTTTTTTTCTCTTAAACTGATAGATAATAGATAACCTTCAGGTATACCAAAAGCTACAAGATATTTATATGATAATTATATGATTGATTAAATTGATATCGTTATCATTATCAGCCTCGTTTTCCTGCGTGGTAGTTGTTATTGTTCTTGCACTTGTTATCATTATCATCATGATATTTATAATTATGTTTGTCTCTTCCGCCAATAACGTTTTTTTTATGTTTATGTATTGTCTCATGTCATTTTGTTTTTTGGTGTAGTAATGATGATATTACATATGTTCTATTTGTTATAAGTATTGCAATAAAGGGAATGCCTAATCCATCTGCTGTATCTGCCCCCTCCCTCTCTCTCTCGCTCTCTCATTCTCTCTCTCTCTCTCTCTCTCTCTCTCTCTCTCTCTCTCTCTCTCTCTCTCTCTCTCTCTCTCTCTCTCTCTCTCTCTCTCTCTCTCTCTCTCTCTCTCTCTCTCTCTCTCTCCCTCTCTCTCTGTTATCTGTCCTCGCCTGCCTCCCCTCGTGACCCGGCCTCCGAGCAAGCGCCCCCTGGCCAGGCGCAGACGAAGGGCCCCTCCCTCAGGAAGCGAGCAGCCGGGGCAAAGGACCGCCCATAAATCATGCGGGCGCGGCCATAAGCCCCCGCGCCCTCGAACTAACAAAGTCTCGGCGGTCGAGACTCTGCCGTTTTTAACCCCCGTGTTTACTTAGGTGCGGGAGGGGGCGGCGGGGGTGACCGGGGGGTTATAAGGGCGCGGGTGCCAATCACAGGAGGTTTTGACACTCTTAGAGAGGTTCTACTGTAACCTCTTGTCATCGAGTGTTTACAAACTTTATCCCTCAGCGGCGTTAGTTCATCTCCCGGCCGATAGGGGCGCTGCGCGGGGGCTGTTAGCTCAGGGTTATGTTACGTTGTGATGACCTGCACGAGCCGGGGGATCATAACTCCGGGTCGTGTTAATTACAGACCTGACTTAACTTTCACTTTATTAGATTCTCTTAATGATACCTTGCCTTATTTTTCGGAAGGAATTAATAGCATTCCATACGCTCTTTGATATGATTTTTTATCCAGAGCCAATTTTTCAGAAAAAAAATACTAAGTAAGAAAAAAAATAACAGAGGCTGTAAAGTAATACCAGGGCTCACACAGAACTCTTTCTCTCTCCTCCTCCAACACACACACACAGACACACGCACACACGCACATGGCAGGTGGCAGAGGGACGGGGGTCAGGCGGGGTCACGGCGTGGCGTCACTGTCGACCCGCGTTTGTTTGTACAAGTGTGACCGATGGTGCGGGATCACAACCTGGAATTATCACTCGCGGGATCTTGCGCTTTGTTGGTAACACTGTGTGTTTGGGAGACGCTACTCTAGGCGGAGGGGGAGGAGGAAGGGAGGGAGGGAGGGAAGATGGGAAGGGAGGAAGGGAGGCAGAGTGGGAAGGAGGGAGGGAGGGGAGAGGGAAGAGGAGAGAAAGAGAGAGGGGGATAGAGAAGGCAGACAGACAGAGAGACAGATAGAGAAAGAGAGAGAGAGAGAGACAGATAGAGAAAGAGAGAGAGAGAGAGAGAGAGAGAGAGAGAGAGAGAGAGAGAGAGAGAGAGAGAGAGAGAGAGAGAGAGATACAGATAGATGGATAGACAAATAAATTGAAAGGGAGAGGGAGAGAGAGAGAGAAAGAGAAAGAAAAACAAAAGAAACAGGAATAAAAATTCACAGCATTAGCGAGAGAGAGAGCAGAAAAAAAGAAAGAGAGAGAGAGAGAGAAAGAGAGAGAGAGAGAGAGAGAGAGAGAGAGAGAGAGAGAGAGAGAGAGAGAGAGAGAGAGAGAGAGAGAGAGAGAGAGAGAGAGAGAGAGAGAAGCAGAGAGAAGAGTTACCGTATCCCCAACTCGCGACTTACACGTAAAGACTAATAAAACCTTGTCTTGGGGGAGGCTTAAGAGACACACTGAGATAGGAAACATGTTAACACAGGCCGGGGGTGTCCTCTTGGCTCGTTCCCCACGCTTTATTTGCCGGGCCGCGTGTTCACCTTGGGCGCCTGTCTTCGTGTGTGGGGGTAGAGGGTGTGTGGGGTGTGGGTGTGTGTGGGGTGTGGGTGTGTGTGGGGTTAGGGTGTGTGTGTGGGGTTGTGGGGGAGGAGGGAGGTGTTTGGGGGAGTGTCTGGGGGTGTGTGGGGGTGTGTGTGTGTGTGGTGTGTGTGTGTGGTGTGTGTGTGTGTGTGTGTGTGTGTGGTGTGTGTGTGTGTGTGTGTGTGTGTGTGTGTGTGTGTGCGCGCGTCGGTATCTTTGTATATACATACTACAAATACATATTCTTTGAGATACGAGGCCGTCAGTGTAAACAAACACACATACAACGTAGTCGCTATGATGTTGGTTACGTGATTTCTCCCACACAATCCATGA
>NC_051420.1:26214729-26219729 GCF_015228065.2 Penaeus monodon | reverse complement strand
AAGAGGAGGAAAGAAGAGGAAAAAGAAAAGAGGAAGAAGAAGAAGAAGAAGAGGAAAATGATGAAGAAGAAAAAGAAGAGAGAAGAAGAAGAGGAGGAGGAGGAGGAGGAGGAGGAGGGAGGAGGAGGGAGGAGGAGGAGGGGCGGAAGAAGAAGAAGAGAAGGAGGAGAGGAGGGGGAGAAGAGGAGGAGGAGGGGGAGGAGGAGAAGGAGGAGGAGGAGGAGGAGGAGGGGAAGGAGGAGGAGGAAGGAGAGAGGGGGAAGAAGAAAAAGAGGAGGAGGAGGAGGAGGAGTGCCGAGGAATAGCCGTGACCCCATGAGCAGCACCCAACCTGATGTAGAAGGTGCCAGGGCGAGGGTGAGTGCCGCGATTCATGCAGTGCCACTTGGAGTCGGTGTGTGGCGGGGGCGCACGTGTGACATTGCGAGGGGGTGGGGCGGGCGGGGGATATGTGTGTGTAAATGTATATATATATATATATATATATATATATATATATATATATATATATATATATATATATATATATATATATATATACATATATATAGACATACATATGCATATATTTATAATATATTATATATATATATATATATAATATTTTATATATATAATATAAATGTGTGTCAGTGTGTGCAAATATATACATGAGAGGAACTGGCCACCCTATCGCATCATCCCGCTGTTTATAATGTTTGTTCCTCGGCGAACATGCCACGGCTTTTAGGCAAGATGAACTATCTGTAGTGGTGATATATATATATAATATATATATATATATATATATATATATATATAATAAAAATATATATATATATAATATATATTATATATATATATGTGTTGTGTGTGGTGTGTGTGTGTGTGGTGTGGGGTGTGTGTGTGTTTGTATATATACATATATATACATATATGTATATATATAAATACATATATATATATATATATATATATATATATATATATATATATATATATATATATACATATACATATATATTTATATAAAACGAACGCACGCACACACATGCACCAACAGCGCGTCATAAATCCCGGCCGGTGCCTCGCTGTGCAATTTGTCTCCCGCTCGTTGTCTGTCATCGGCCAGGCTCTCCACATCCCCGAGACGAACACCAGCAGCATCCTCGGGGCATCATCTTCAAGGCCCCCGACCCATCATCTCCCCCCCCCTCCCCCCTTCTTTCTCCCACAGCCCAGTCTCCTCCTTATCCTTATCCTTCGCCTCTCTTTTCCTCCTCTTTCTCTTCCTCTTTCTCCTGCTTCTCCTACGCCTCCTCTTCCTCCTCTTCCTCCACCTCCTCCACCTCCTTTTCCCTCTCCTCCACATTATCCTTCTCCTTTCCCCTCTCCTCCTCCTCCTCTTCCTACTCTTCCTCCTCCTCCTCAACCTCCTCCTCCTCCTCCTCCTCCTCCTCCTCCTCCTTCCCTCCCCCCTCTTCTTGGCTCCTGTTACCCCCCCCCCCCCACCTGACCTGTGGCTGGACATGTGGGAGATAAATTTAGATTCAGCTCGAGAGCATTAGCAGGTGGGGGAGGGGGTTTCAGAGGGGAGAGAGGGGGAGAGAGAGGGGTTACAGAGGGGAGAGAGAGGTGGAGAGAGAGGGGAGAGAGAGGGGAGAGAGAGGGGAGAGAGAGGGGTGCCTAGTTCTCAGAATACTAACGGGTTATTGCTACTTGGCCCAGGAACGCCGGACAAGGAATGGGTTGTGTGATGCCACGGGGGGGGGGGGAGTGTCAAGGGGGTAAAGGAAAGGAAAAAAAGGTTGACATTTGGGCTGAAGAAGAACGGGAATGTGCTTGGAAGACGAGAGAGAGAGAGAGAGAGAGAGAGAGAGAGAGAGAGAGAGAGAGAGAGAGCGAGAGCGAGAGAGAGAGGAAGCGAGAGAAAGAGAGAGAGAGAAAGAGAGAGAGAGAAAGAGAGAGAGAGAGAGAGAGAGAGAGAGAGGGGGAAAGAGAGAGAGGGAAAGAAAGAGAGAGAAAGAAAGAGAGAGAGAGACAGACAGACACACACACAGACAAACAAAAAGACCTATAAAAAAAAAACACGCGAAAAGAAAATCAAAATCTCAAAAAATAAAAAAAATCCACCTAACCCAACATAGAGACAAACAAAACACCCGCAAAAAGCTAACAAGCACGAGACGAAAGCAGCAGCAAGCACAGGGGGCAAACGCCTGCAAGCAAACCCTCCCTCCCCGCGTCGCCCGCCACCCACGAGAATCCCAAACACACAAGGTCGCGCCACTAACCTTGCTGCAGTGACGACATTGTTAATTAAGCTCTGTATCAGCGCTTGTCAGACCATTATCGAAGGACTTTTAAACAACAACATCCATCGGTGAAGATAACTGCAAAAGACACCCGATGACCGGTGGAAATAACTGGTGCACTGTCCCCTGTTTATTTACACGGTCAAGAGTCGAGGGGCGAAGGCTCGATCCAGTTCTGCTGCGGCCGCTGACACGACGGGAGGGAAACGCGGACGATCTTTATTCAGGAATTAAGGCTTTTATTTCTCTTGAAGCTCTTTCTCTCAGTCTCTGTGTCCCTGTCTCTGGCTCTGGCTCGCTCTTTCTGTCTCTCTCTCGTCTGTCGTCTGCTCTGTCTCTCTCGCTCTCTCTCTCTCCTCTCTCTCTCTCTCTCTCTCTCTTCTATCTCTCTACCTCTCTCTCTACGTCATCTCTTATTATATCTATATTCTCTCTTTTATCTATCTGTTCATCTATTTACCTACCTACCTACCTATCTGTATATCTATCTATCTATCTATCTATATGTATATATATATATATATATATCATATTATATAATCTATATATCTAATATATATAAATGGTATATATAATTATATAGTATATATATATATATATATATAATATATATATATATATATATATATATATATACCTACCCCGCCCTTATTCATCTCCCCTATCTCTCTCTTCTCCCCCCCTCCCTCCCTCTTTCCCCCCTCCCTCCCTCCTCCTCCCTCCTCTTCCCTACCCTCCCTCCCTCCCTCCTCCCTCCTCTCTCTCTCTCTCTCTCTCTCTCTCTCTCTCTCTCTCTTTCTCTCTCTCTCTCTCTCTCTCTCTCTCTCTCTCTCTCTCTCTCTCTCCATCTGACCTGGTTATTTATCGGACTGGTAAATCATGGATATAAGGTGCATTCAAGTTGAAATTTATGCCCGCGTCAAGTATTAAAAGGCTGATAAATAGATTTTATGGACCTCGATATGTAAACACACAGGCCTCCCAAACATACATCTTGTGCATATGATATTAAAACCTACAAAGATGTATTAGTTTCCTGAATCTCTTTCTGAGCACATGTCTCCTCTCTCCTCCCCCTGCCTTTGTTATGATTCCATTTATGAAACAGATGGGGAGAAGAGAAGAGAAGAGAGGTGGAATAGAGGGAGTGGTGATATGCGACGAACGAGGAGAGGGGGAGAGTGAAAGAGAGATCGAGGGAGGAGGAGGAGGAGGATAAGGAGAGAGAGAGAGACAGAGACAGAGACAGAGAAAGAGAGAAAGAGAGAGAGAGAAACAGAGAAACAGAGAAAGAGAGAGAGAGAGGGAAACAGAGAGAGAGAGAGAGGGGGGGGAGAGAGAGAGAGAGAGAGAGAGAAGGGGAGAGAGGAGAGAGAGAGAGAGAGAAGAGAGAGAGAGAGAGAGAGAGAAAGGGAGAGTATGAGTGAAGGGAGGTGATAAGAGAGAAAAGAGAGCATCAGAGGGAGGGAAGGGAGGGAAAGGGGATGATAAAGAAAGAAGCAGAGAGAGAAGGATGTGTATGAGGGGGAAGTGAAGAGAGAAGAGGAAGAGGAGGGAAGGAGAGAAAAGGAAATTGAGGTTAAGGGAAGAGGGTCTCACAGTGAGGGAAGATGAGGGAAGGGAAGGGAAGGGAGGCGAGGGAGGGCGCAGGGGGGAACGAAAAGGGGGAAAGTGGAGGGAAGGGGGGGTAGAAAGGAGGTGAAGGTAATGAAAGAAGGGAAAAGTGAGGGGGCGGGAGATGAGGGGGGGGAAAGGGAGGTAGGGGGGGAGGGTCGAGGGGGGGGGAGAGGGGGGGCAAGTAGGAAAAGTGGCAAGCTGTCACCGAGACCACTAAAAGGTCAGGGAGCCCACGTGAAAAAAGGGGGAGGAGGGAGGGGGGGAAAGGGGGGGGGGAGGGAGAAAGGGGGGGAGGGAGGGAGGGGGGAGAAAAAGGGGGAGGGAGGGAGAAAAGGGGGGGGGAGGGGGAGGGAGGGGGGGGGGAGGGAGGGGAGAAAGGGGATGGAAGGGAGAAAGGAGGAGGGAGGGAGGGGGAGGGAGGGAGAAAGTGAGGAGGGAGGGAGGGAGGGAGGGAGGGAGAGGAGAGGCAAGGAAGATGGGGATAACGTTATGGCAATAAAATAAAGGAGAAATAAGGGGGAATATAATGGGAGAGAAAATGGGGGGGGGGGAGACGAAAGAGAATTAGAAGAGGTGGTGAAAGATAACGAAGTTTGTGTTCGGGGAAAAAGAATAAGAGAAATGGGAAAAGGAGAAAAAAAATGAAAAACGATAAATGAGAAAGAATAGGAAGAAGAAAGAAGGGAAGAAGGAATTGAAAAGGAGAAAAAGAGACGAAAGAAGAGAGAGAGAGAGGGGAAAAGAAGAGAAGAAGAGAGAGAGGGAAGAGAAGAGGAAAACGAAGAGAGAGAAAGAATAGGAAAGAAGAAAGAAGGGAAGAAGGAATTGAAAAGGAGAAAAAGAGACGAAAGAAGGAAGAGAGAGGGAAAAGAAGAGAGAGAGGGAAGAGAAGAGAAGAGGAAAACGAAGAGAGAGAAAAAATAGAAAGAAGAAAGAAGGGAAGAAGGGAAAAGAAAAAAGGGGAAAAAAAGAAAAAAGAAAGGGAAAAGCGGGGAAAAAAAGAGAGAGGGAGGGGGAAGAGAAAGGGAAAAGAGAGAGAGGGAAAAGAAGAGAAGAAGAGAGAGAGGGAAGAGAAGAGAAAAGAGAGAA
>NC_051420.1:26197229-26202229 GCF_015228065.2 Penaeus monodon | reverse complement strand
GGAGGGGGGGAGGGAGGGGGAGGTTCAGAAGGTGTCAAGCAAGGGTAGGGGGAGAAGGAGGGGGGGAGGGGTTTAAGGGGGATGGGGGTATCATGCGTAGTGGGAGGGGGGGGAGGGGGTGTTCAGAGGGTGTCAAGGGAGGTTGGAGGAGAGGGGGTGGGGGGGAGATGGATGGGCAGTGGGGGGTTGTCAGGAAGAGGAGAGTGGGGGGGGGGGAGGGGGAGCATAGACGTCGTTGGGGAGATTTTTCATCCTATCCATTCGTCTATCTATCTATCTATCTATCTAATCCTTTATTCATTAATATATCTATCTACTTTATTCAACCACTTATCTCTGTATCTATTTTATATATATATATATTTTATCAAAGATTATTCTATGTCTGATTATATATTATATAATAATATATATATTATATTATAATTAAATAAATTATATAATAAGATAAAATATGTATGTTATATTTATTATATTATTATTTAATATGTAATAGATATGGAGTGGGAGGATGGAGGGAGAATATTATTTATAGATTTTTATATATAGGGATAATTGATAAAGTAATTAATATTGATAATTAGAAGAGATAAGATTAGAGGTTGGAGAACCAAGAATAAGAATAAGAAGGTATAAGGATGACGATAGTAATAATGATAAAGTCAATAAGATATATAATAAGGAGGGAGAGAAGAAGAATGAAGATTAATAAAATAAGAATAAGAAGAAGAAGAAAGAAGAAGAAGGAGAAGAAAGAGATGAGAAAAGAAGAATAAGAAGAAGAAGAAGAAGAAGAAGAAAAGAAGAAAGAAGGAGAAAAGAAAAAGAAGAAGAAAAAGAAAGAAAAGAAGAAAAGGAAAGAAGAAGGAGAAGACAGAGAAGAAGGAGAAAAGAAAAGAAGAAGAAAAAGAAAGAAAAGAAGAAAGGAAAGAAGAAGGAGACAGAGAAGAAGAAATTCTCATGAGGTGTTAGTGAGACGATACCCGTGTTCGAAAGCGATGCGAGTGACTTTTTTTTATATATATGCTTTAGTTTCGTTGTTGCTGTTGTTATCGGTATTATTATTCCTTTTTTGGTCGTGTGGGGGGGAGGTATGGAAGGAAATTAGAAAGGAATAGGGAGAATAAACGTAATGTGAAGAAGAGATGGGGAAAATGTGTTCGTTTGACGGTTTTATGAACATTTTCATTGGGTTTTGATCTGTCTATTTGCATATCTTCCATTAGCAATTATTTTTTTCTATCTTGGTCTTTCTCTCTTGGTCTTTCTCTCTCTCTCTCTCTCTCTCTCTCTCTCTCTCTCTCTCTCTCTCTCTCTCTCTCTATCTCTTCTCCCTCTCCTCTTCCTCTCTCCCTCTCTCTCTACCTCTTCTCTCCTCCTCCTCCTCTTCCCTCTTCTCTTCTCACCTTTACCCTCTTTCTCCCTCCCTTACCCTTCCCCCCTCCCTCCTTCCCTCCTCCCTCCCTCCCTCTCTCGCCCTCTTCCCCCCCCCCCCTTCCCCCCCTCCCCCTCTCTCATTCTCATTAGCGTTAACCCCCAAAAGGACTCTGTGTGACTTAAACTGATATTGTTGATTTGCATGGTTAATGTAAGACATAAGAGGGGGGGGGGGTCGGAGGGGGGAGGGCAGCTTGAGAGTAAGTTACAGTAAGTTAAGAGTAAGAGTAAGAGTAAGTTAGAGTAAGTTAAGTAAGTAAGTTAAGAGTAAGTTAGAGTAAGTTAAGAGTAAGTTAGCATGGTGATTGCTTCTTTTCATGCATAATATTTTGTATAAATGATAGATATGTCGATTAATCTCTCTGTCTGTTTGCTTGTCCGTCTGGCTGCCTGTATGTCTGCTCAGTCATTTGTCTGTCCGTTTATCTGTTTGTCTATCTGTCTGTATGTATGTATGTGTTTGTATATCTGCATACCTGTCTGTTTGTCTGTCTGTCTGTCTGTCTATCTGTCTGTCTGTCTGTCTGTCTTTCTGTTTGTCTGTCAATCTGTCTGTCTATCTGTCTGTCTATCTGTCTATCTGTCTGTCTGTCTGTCTTTCTGTCTGTCTTTCTATCTGTCTGTCTATCTGTATGCCTATCTGTCTGTCTATCTGTCTATCTATCTCTGTCTATCTGTCTGTCTATCTATCTGTCTGTCTATCTGTCTGTCTGGGAAGAGATCGAGGAAGGAGGGAGGACTGAAGGAAGAGGGAGGGAAGTCTGAAAGCATAGAGGAGGGTGAGAACTGGAAGAGAATTTTGAGGAGGGAAGAGCGAGGGAAGGAGGAGGGAGGAGGGAAGGAGGGAGGGAGGGAGAGGGAAGAGAGGAAAGGAGGGAGAGAAGTGAGGGAGGGAAGGAGGGAGGAGAGGGAGGGTGAGAAAGGAAGAGAGGGAGAGAAGGAGGGAGGGAAGGAGGGAGGGAAGGAGGGAGGGAAGGATGGAAGGAGGGATGGAAAGAGAGAGGGAGGGCAGGGAGGGAGGGCAAGAGGGAGAGACGGCGGGGAGGGAAGGATGGAAGGAGGGAAGGGAGAGATGGAAGGAGGGAGAGAAGGAGGGAGGGAGGGCAAGAGGGAGAGACGGCGGGAGGGAAGGGCGGCGCGCGTGTGGTCGCCGCGAAGTTGTCTGGCGATAAGCGCGAGGCGAGAATGGCCTCGTAGATAGCAGATAAGGACAGCTCGTAAACCTCCTCCGGTCCCGAGGCAAGGTGACAAAGGCAGCGGCAACCATCTCGCTTTTTTTTGCTTTTTTGCTTTTTTTTTTCTAAGTGTGTGTGCGACGAAACTGCGTGTGTCATTCTCTCTGTCTCCCTCCCTCTCTCTCTCTCTCTCTCTGTATCTCCTGCTCTCTCTCTCTCTCTCTCTCTCTCTCTCTCTCTCTCTCTCTTCATTCTCTCTCTCTCTCTCTCTCTCTCTCCCCTCTCTCTCTCTCTCTCTCTCTCTCTCTCTCTCTCTCTCTCTCTCTCTCTCTCTCATTCTCTCTCTCTCTCTCTCTCTCTCTCTCTCCCCCCCCCACACACACATACTTCCTCACTTCCTCTAGCGTCCTCTCTCTTTCTCCCCCGTCTGCCAATCTATCTATCTATCTATCCACCCGTCCTATCTATCTCTCCCCACACTGACACGCATCCGTCCCTCCCCCTTCCCCTCTCTTCCTCCTCCTCCTCCCTCCTTCCCTTATCTCTCTCCTCGCTCGCTTATTCCCCGCCTGCGCCCAGCTGACACTTGCCCCTAATTGTCCAGGAAAAGAGATAATTGATTTATTAAGTCAAAGGGGAATTAATTGGTGTTTGAGGATGGCCGGGCGAGTGACGCGAGGGGGGGGCGGGTGAAAGGGGGGGGAGGGGGGAGGGGGAGAGATGGGGGGAAGGGGAGGGGGAGGAGAGGGGGAGAAGTAGGAGGGAAGACAAAGAGGAGAGGGAGAGGGGTGAGGGGGAGGGAGGGAGAGGGGGGAGGAGAGAGTGAGGGAGAGGTGAGGGTGGGATGGAGGGGAAAGGGGTGGAGAGGGGGAAGGGGAGGGGGAGGAGAAGAGAGTGGGGGAGGTAGGGAGAGGGTGAATAAGGGAGAGGAGAATAAGGAAAGAGGGAATGGGGAAAGGGAGGATTGACGGGAAGTGCCATGAGTGAAGGGAAAGATGGGGGAGGGAAGGGCGGGAGGGAGAGAGATGGGGAGGGAGGGAAGAAGGAGGAAGGAGGGGATAGGATGGAGGGAAATAGAGATAGGGAAGAGGAGATGATGGAATGGGAGAGGAAGGGAGGAAAGAGAAGAGGGAGAGGGGAGATGAGATAGGGAAGGGAGACAGAAAGAGAGAAAAGGGGAAGGATGGGAGGGAAGGAGGGAGGGAAAGAGGGAGGGAAAGACTTACCGAAAGAGGGAGGGAAGGAGGGAGGGAAGGAGGGAGTGAAAGAGGGAGGGAAAGACTTAGGGAAAGAGGGAGGGAAGGAGGGAGGGAAGGAAGGAGGGAGGGAAAGAGGGATGGAAAGAGGAAGGGAAGGAGGAAGGGAAAGAGGGAGGGAAGGAGGGAGGGAAGGAGGGAGGGAGGGAAGGAGGGAGGGAAAGAGGGAGGGAAAGACTTACCGAAAGAGGGAGGGAAGGAGGGAGGGAAGAAAGGAGGGAGTCAGGCATGCAAAATTCATTTAATAAGTTCTTGCCATCTAATGATATCAAACTGCATTTTTCCAAGTGGCTTTTAGCGACTTAAATGAGATCCTTCATGTATATATTCAAAGAGAATTAGTTTTTGGAGATTACTGGCCACCCTTTTCTGCCTAAGGTAAACACGCACATAAACACACAGGCACAGAGACGTACACGCACAAATTACCCGCTCCCACATAAAAACACACACACACACACACATAAACAAACATGGATGAATACACACACACGCACACACACACAGACGCACACGCACACACACACACACACACACACACACACACACACACACACACACACACACACACACACACACACACACACACACACACACACACACACATCCCCCCCCCCCCCAGCAGAATCAAACACACACACACATACCCCCATACGAACACATATCCCCCCCCCCACCCATCCACCCAACCCCACCCCGACCCCCACAAACACACTTACACACAAACGCACACACGGATGTAGACACGTACGCAAACGCACACACGGATGTAGACACACGTACGCAAACGCACACACGGATGTAGACGCACGTACGCAAACGCACACACGGATGTAGACGCACGTACCAAACGCACACACGGATGTAGACACGTCCACAAACGCACACCGGATTAACCACGTACCAAACGCCACAGGATGAGACCACACCAAACGCACTACACGATTAACACGTACACAAACGCACCACGATTAGACACGCACACGAAGAGGTAGACTACAAGCAACACGGATGTAGACACACGTAAGCAACGGCAGAGAAATAGACATCAAAACACACAGAAATGGAACAGAGGTGGACGCAAAAGCAAAAGATAAAAGGAACTGGAAGAAATGGCGATAAGTAGGAGAGA
>NC_051420.1:26172229-26177229 GCF_015228065.2 Penaeus monodon | reverse complement strand
TCTCCCTCTCCCCCTTCCCTGTCCCCTTCCCCTCTTCCCCTCTCCCTCCCTCTCTCCTCTCTTTTTTCCTTTTCTCTCTCCTCCCCCTTTCCCTCTCCTCCTCTTCCTCTTCCCCTCTCCCTTTCTCCACCCTCTCCCCCTCTCCTCCCTCTCCTCCTTCCCTCTCCCCTTCCCCTCACCCTCCCCTCCCCTTCCACCCCCCCTCACCTCATTCCCCAACACCCCCGTACTCACCTTCCCCTCCCCCCATACACCCCCACCCCCATCCCCACCCCCTCTCCCCTCCCTCCACTTGACACATGTTTACGTTCGCGTCCTCCCCCCCCCCCCCGATCTTCACTTGGGTGGCCAGGGGGGGGGGGCTTCTGTCTCTCTTGGGAGGGGGGGGGGTAAGGGGCGTTGGGAGTTGGGGGTTGGGGGTTTGGGGGTTGGGGGTTGGGGGTTGGGGATTGGGGGGTTGGGGGTTGGGGGGGGAGGGTGTTCTTCTTCTTCTTCTTCTTCTTTCCTCTCTCTTCTTCTCTTCCTTCGTTTTTATTCTCTCCTCTTTCCCTCTTCGTTTCTGTTCTCTTCTCCCTCCTTCTTGTCTTGTCTCTCTCTCTCTCTTTCTCTCTTTCTTATTCTTCGCCCGTTTTCTTCGTTTTACTCTTTGTGTCTACTTTCCTTTCTCTGTTTTCTTCCCTTTCTCTCCTTCCCCCTTTCTCCTTCTCCGCTCTTTCCCCTTGCTTCTACTCTCTTTCTCTTCTTTTCCTCCTTTCCTCCCCTCTTTTCCTTCCTTTCTCCTCCCCTTCCCCCGTTCCTTCTCCCTCCTTTTCCTCTCTCTCCCTTCTTTCCTTCTTCTTTTTCCTCTCCCCCCTTCCCCCCTTTCTCCTTTCCCTTTTCCCCCCCCTTTCCCTTTTCCCCTTCTTTTCCCTTCCTTTCCCCTTTCCCCCCTTTTTTCCCTTCCTTCCTTCTCCTTCTTTTACTTCCTTCTTTCTCTGTCGTAGCTTTTCTCTCTTCTCTTCCGTTCTTCTCATTCCTTCTTCCTCCTTTTTCTTTTTTTGGGCCCTTTTGTTTTTTTTCCCCTCTTTTTCCCTTTTCTCCCCCTTTTCGTTCCATTGCCCTTTTCCCCCTTTTCTCCTTTCACTTTCTATTCCCACATTTTCTTTATCCTCCCCCTTTTCCCTTCTACTTTTTTCCCTTCCCCCTCCCTTTTTTTTCCTCTTCGCTTTCCCTTTTTCCTCCCCGGTTTTTCCCCTTTCCTTTCCCTTCGTTTCCCCGTTTTCCTCCTCTCCTATCCCTCTCCTTCTCTTCTTATCCTCTCTTCTTTTTCCTCTTCTTTCCTCACATTTTCCCTCCTCCTCCTCCTCTTCACCTCCTTCTTTATTGTCCTCTCCTCCCCTTCTTCCCATCTCCCTTCGTCTCCTCTCTCCTTTTCCCTTTTCTCCACCCCTCTCCTTCTCCTCCCTCCATTCTCACATTCTCTCTTGTTTTTCCTTCCTCCTCCCTTTGTTTTTCCTCTTCTCTCCTCCTTCCCTCTTTCCCCTGTGGGAGTATTTGGGATCAACTTTTCCCCTTTGCCGATTGTGTTACACAATAACGCTGCCACGGAGAGGGATTTGGGTGGGGAAGGCGGTGGGGAAGGGGGGGAGGGGGAGGGGGAAAGGGGGGGGGGTGGGTGGGGGAGTGGGGGGGGGCTGGCATCCCCGGGTGGGTTTCTTCCCATCTCTCTCCCCTATTTTGCGTTTCTCTTGTACAACATAATTGGGTGGGGAGAAGTACCTATGCTTACGTACAGAGACACATGCACAAACACTTACAGACGTTAATACATACACCAACAAATCACAAAACAACATACAAATGCACATAAACACCCCACGTACGCACACCCATCACACAAATAAACTAAACACACACACTACCCAAAACCCAACAAAAGCACATAAACCCACACGTACGCACACACAAAAATGCACATAACACTCACGCAACCCACCACACACACACACCCCCACCACACCAACACACACACACACACACCAAAACACCCCCATTGTAAACCCCGCTTTAATATGGATGTTTCTGAAATGTGATGCCAAGTTATTCATTTTTCTTTTATATTCTACATGACTTGCGTAACTTAGTTTGTCAAGCCTATATTCCCCCACACACAACATAAAGTGTGTCCATTTTTTACCCGTTTGTTGTCTCTCGTTGCCCACCTAACATTCCAAAGTTGTGTTGTCATCCCCCCCTTTCCCCTGGCTTGCTTTTTGAACGTACCTTTCATCCCCAAAGATTTCATAGTTAAGCACGTGATCTATGCCCATTTTAGAAACCCCTTAGGAATGGAGGAGGGCTCCCCGCGGGGGGCCAAAGGGCAAACCTCGTCCTTGGCGCACCGTAAATCCACATAACTATAAAAAAAAGGAGTCTTACATCTTGGTCGTCTACCTTCACCCTAAGTCGCCCCTACCTACTCTTGTAGGCCCTCATTTCCGGGGTCTTTCAAAATGTGGCTTAGCGGTGCTTTGAACTCTAACGCCTCCGAAGTCCTGCCCGCTTAACAGCACACTCTGCCGAGCACCAAACTTCCCCCAAATTTGAGCCAGTCCTCTGACGAATGTTCCAGGTGGGGTAACCGACTTTCCGCTTAGTGCTGACCCGCACAAAGTCCGCCACTTCAAAAACCCCCAGCTGACCCCTCAAACCCGTAAACATCTGTTTTTCCCAAACGCTGTGCGATTTTTGAAGAAACCCCCCTGGACCACGTATCACCAAGGACAACCACCCAAAACATTTCTACACCAACCGATTTCCCGCCCTTCGATTCATCCCGCAGTCGCGACCAAGAGGAACAACACCACCTGCTGACCTGTCGCGCCAAGACCCTTTCTCACCACGCAGGGCCCCAAAACTCCCCGTCAGCCGCACAGGGGCGGCCCGCTCTCTGCCTCGTCACCGTGCATCTCCCCGCCTCTCCCCGCCCCGCATCGCCCCCAAACCCGGTGTGAAGGTTTGTCAGAAAATAATTTGGGGATCAAAGCTTCTTTTCCCTTTTTTATTTTCTTTTTTTGTTCAATACTTAATCCGACTTATTTAATTGTGCATTAAGTTTTTTTTTGTATTCTGCGTTCTTTTTCGTATAGGTGTTCATTTCAGTTTAGAGTTGCCTAACTAATTTTTCACTCGTACGTATCTTGTATTACCGCCCCCTGAGGATCTCTTCCTCAGCGGCCGCTCGCTCGATTCTGTACGCCGCCTGAAACGGATTTCCTTTCCCCCGCCCGTTCACGTATTCTGAAGCCCGAGAATACGCTCCTCGGCATAGTTAGACTCATATAAATAGCAAATCTCGATACTGTTTAAAACCGCTCCACAGTACTTCGTCGTTTTTTCGTTTCTCAGATATTTGATTTTGATGGGGGCCTCTTTAAAACCGGGAGATAGTAACCCCCGTTTAATATGGTGTTTTGAATGTTAGCCAAGTTTTCTATTTTTTCTGTATATTTCATGACTTTCGTAATTTTATTATTGTACATGCCCATATTCCCCCCACACACACACATACATATAAGTGGTCCCTTCTTTACCCGTTTTGTTCTCTCTCGTGCCCCTGACATTCCAAAAGTTGTGTTTCTATCCCCTTCCCCTGAGCTATGCTTGTTTTAAAAGACCTTTTATCACCAATGATTTCATATGTTAAAACACTGACTATGCCCATCTTTAACCATGTAGGAGAGGGGGAGGCAGACTCCTGCGGGGACCCAAGACACACCTCGCCCTTGGGGCGCCGTACTCCATCATAACTTATAAAAAGGAGTCATTAATCTTGGTCGTCACCTTCACCCCAAAGCCCGCCACCTACCATACTCTTGTGGGGCCCATCTCCGGCTTTCACCATAAAAACGAATTTTTTAAATTAGTTTGAAAAACAAATCAACACTTTCGCTTTACCTCTCCCATTCCCCCTCCCTCCCACCCTTACCCCCCCTCTTCAAAGAAAAAGAAAAAAAAAAGAAACAAAAAAGGAAAAACGAAAGGTTCCGAGATCCAAGCCCCTTTCCCAAAAAATCTCCATTTATGCCGCAAAAGGTCCACTTAGCCACCCTGTATTTAAGTGTAATTTTAGTCCACCTTGTGTGTTATCGCTCGCTGTCTGTGCGCTCAGCCGGTCTCTTTGGGTGCGTGCGTGTGTGTGTGTGTGTGTGTGTGGTGGGGTGTGTGTGTGGGTGGTGTTTGTTGTGTGTGTGTGGTGTGTTGTGTGTGTGTGTGTGTTGTTTGTGTGTTGTGTGTGTGTGTGTTTTTTTGTGAGGACGGGGGCGGGGGGGATTTAGTGTGTGCGTGCGTGTGTGTGTGGAGGGGGGGGGTTGTGTGTGCGTGCGGGTGTGTGGGGGGGGAGGGTTTTTATGTGGTTGTGTGTGTTGTGGTGTGTGTGTGTGTGTGTGTGTGTGTGTGTGTGTGTGTGTGCGTGTGTGTGTGTTCCGTGGGAAAACTACCGAACGTTCCTTTTTTTCTTCGATTTTCTCCGATTTCCTATTTATATTTTTCTTTTCTTCATTTCTTTTTCTCCGGTTGTCCTTCTTTCAGAATTTATGTTATTCATTTTTCTTTTCCTTCCCGAAATGACTAACTAAACAAAAAAACAAATAAAAACAAAAACATAACGTAAACAAGTAAAAAAAAAACTGACAAAAACCAAAATTAATAAAACCATTTTTCTTTCTTTCTTTCTTTTTTTCTCTATTCTTTCTCCTTTTTTTTTTTATACAAAAATCGGGCATAATGCTTTATTCTTCCCGGCGGGCTTGCAAAGGGTCCGCTTAAAGGGCGTGGTCTTTTTAAGGGGGTTGTTAATATCCCGGGGCCGGGAGATAAGGCAACGAGATTGTTTTTTTTTTGGCCTGCACCGTCCGTACTTACTACGTACGGAATCGTGGGATTATTTTTTTAATCACTTTTTTTTTTTTTTCTTTTCTTTTTTTTTTCTTTTTTTTTTTTGGGCCCAGAATGGAAAAAAA
>NC_051420.1:26164729-26167229 GCF_015228065.2 Penaeus monodon | reverse complement strand
CCGAGAGAGAGAGAGGAGAAGAGGAGGGGAAAAGAGAGAGGGAGAGAGAGAAAAAAGAGAAGAGAAAAAGAGAAGAAGAAAAGGGAGAGAAGCAGAGACAGAGACGAGAAAGAGACAGGGGAAGGGGAGGGGGAGAGAGGAGAGAAAAGGGGGAACGGATAAAGGGGAGAGAGAGAGAGGGAAAAAGAGAGAGAGAGAGAGAGAGAGAGAGGGAGTGGTGGGAGAAGAGAGAGAGAGCGAGGGGGGGGAGAGGAGAGAGAGGGAGGGGAGAGAGAGACAGGACAAAAGAAGAGCCCCAAAAGAAAGAGACAGAAAAGAGAGAGAGACGAGGGGGGGAGACGAGAGGAGGAAAAGAGGGAGGAGGGAAAAGGAGGAGAGGAAAAAAAGAGAGAGAGGGAGAGAGAGAGAGAGGAGGAGAGAGAGGGGAGAGGAGGAGAGAGAGGGGGAGGAGAGAGAAAGAAAGAGAGGAGAGGGGGGGAGAAAGGGGAAGAGAGAAAGAGAGGAGAGACGAGAGAGAGAGGAGAGGGAGAGTGGAGAGGGAGAAAAGAGAGAGAGAGAGAGAGAGGAAAAAGGGGAGGGGGGAAATTTGGGAAAAGGAAGGGGAGGGGAAAAAGGGAAAGGGGGAGAGACGAAGAAAAGGGGAAAAGGGGGGAGAAGGAAAACCCGGGAGACAAAAGGGGAGGAGGAAAAGGGGGGAGAGGGGGGAGAGGGGGGGAGGGGGAGGAAGATGAGAGAGAGAGAGAGGAAGGAGAGAAAAGGGGGAGGGGAGAGGGGGGGAGGGGGGACAGGGGGGGAAGGGGGAAGAAAAGGGGGGAGAAGGGAGAGGGGGGAGGAGGAGAGGAGAGAGGGGAGAGGGAGGGGGGATTTTTGAAGAGAGAGAGAAAAGAGAGGAGAGAAAAAAAGGGGGAAGAGAGGGAGAGAGAGATGAGAGAGAGAGGAGAGAGAGAAGAGGAGGGGAGATTGAGAGAGAAAAGGGAGAGAGGAGAGAGGGGAGAGAGAGAGAGAGAGGGGGGGGGGGTTGGAGGAGAGAGAGAGAAGAGAGAGAGAAAGAGAGAGAGAGAGAGGGGAGGAGAAGAGAGAGAAGGAGAGAGAGAAGAGAAAAAGAGGAGGAGAGAGAGAGAGAGTGAGGGAGGGGAAGAGAAACAACGGGACGGGCACACGCAACAGAGACACACGGGAAAAAGAACATACAGAAAGACAAGCATTCAGACAGACATTCACACAAACAGAAAAAAGAAAACGACAGACAAATGGACAGATATTCAAATTTACTGAAAAGACAGACCCGACACCCCGGCTTTACAGGGGCAATTTTTTCATTTTCTCCTTCTTTTCTCTTTTGGCAAGGGATGAAATGGTGAATAACAATCATCAGAAATCAGAAAAGGATGGACTCCCTGCAATGTGCAAAGAAAATTCCCTTTTTATTTTGTTGATAATGAGGGCGGGAAAACCCCGCGTGGTCCCCGAATGATTTTTAAAAAGTGTTTTTATTAAACCCGATAAAAAAAAAGTTTTGTTTTTTATTTGTAGTTTTGTCGATTAATTTCTTTCTGAAATAGGAAAATAAGGAAATCTGATTGTGATATAGGATCGCAAGAGAAGGAATATAAACAAGAGCCGACGATTTAAAAGAAAAATTATATCATTGATAGGTATAAAATAAAGACTTTACTCGAAATAGGTTTGCTGAAAATCGAGGCCACATTTTCGAAATTCTCTTGGGTTTTTGACCAGAGGTTGAAATCCAGAAGGTTTGAAACCTTTTTTCATTCAGAATAAAATATTGATGACAGTTTATTTTTTTTTCTGGAATTGCCCTCACACCTAGAAAAACAAGTTTAAGGGAAAAATAACATTATAAAGAAGAAAAACACAAAAAAAAAAGAAATATATTTTTACCCTTTCCATTTTCCCCCCCCTTCCCCTCCCCTCCTTTTCCACCCTCACACCATCTCCCTCTCTCTCCTTTTCTCCCCTCTATCTCTCCTTCTCCTTTTCTCCCCTCTAAATCTCCTTCTTTTCTCCCCTCTATCTCTCCTTCTCCTTTCTCCCTCTAAAAAACTCCTTTTTTTTCTCCCTCACTCTCCTTTTCCTTTTCCCCCCAAATCTCCTTTTTCCCCTCTATTCTCCCTTTTTTTTCTCCCCTCCCAAAAATCCTTTTCCCCCCCTCTATCTCTCCTTCTCCTTTCTCCCCCCCAAATCTCCTTTTTTCCCCTCTATCCTCCTTCTCCTTTTTTCCCCCCTAAATTCCCCCTTTTCTCCCCTCTATCTCTCCTTTCCTTTCTCCCCTCCAAATCTCCCTTTCTCCCCCCCCAATTTTCCCTTTCCCTTTTTCCCCTTTAAAAAACTCCTTTTTTCTCCCCCTATCTTTTCCTTTTCCTTTCCCCCTCCAAATCTCCTTTTCTCCCCTCTAAACCTTTTTCTCCTTTCCCCCCCTCCAAAATCTCCTTTTTCTCCCCCCTATCTTCCTTCCCTTTCTCCCCCTTTTAAAAATTTT
>NC_051420.1:26133408-26143408 GCF_015228065.2 Penaeus monodon | reverse complement strand
GAGGAAAAAAAATTGATATACATTTAACAGAAAAAAAGGAAAAATAAAATAAATAAGAAAACGGGGCTGCTAAAGGGAGGAGGGAAGGAAGGTAGAAGAAGAATGAAATAGAGAGGAAGATGATAGATAGATAGATAGATAAATAGGTAGATAAATAAATAGATAGACAGGTAGGTAGATAAATAGATAGGTAGATAGGTAATTAATAGAAAATGGATAGGTATATAGATTAGATACATAGATAGTTAGATACACAGATTGATGGATAGATAAATAGTGAGATAGGCAGATTGATGGATAGATAGATAGATACGTAGAAAGGCAGATAAAAATAGATAAAAAAACAAATAGAAAACAAATAGACAGACAAAAAAGATAGGAAGACAGACAGATAGACAGATAAAAGCTAGAACTGAGGAGAGAGAAAGAGAAAGAGCGAGCGACAGTGCGATAGGCGACAAGCGCTCGCTAGCCCACGAAGACGTAATCGTTAACCACAGAGCGCTATAACGAGCAGTTTTCGCTCGACTCGCACGTTCGTTATTCAACAAAGCCGCGTCCCATATTCAACCTGTCAGCCGGTCGGTCAGGGAGGGGCGGGGGCGGGGGAGAGGGGAGGGAGAGGGGAGGGAGAGGGGAAGGGAGGGGATGGGATGGGAGAGGGGGAGAGGGAGAGGGGGCAAGGGAGGGGGAGGGGAAGGGAGAGGGGGGGAAAGGGATGGGGAAGGAGTGGGAGGGGAAGGGAGGGGAGAGGGGGACAACGGACAATAGTAGAGGGGATAACGGGGTGGCTAGGGGGGAAGGGAGAGGGGGAAAGGGATAGACAATAAAGGAGAAGAGGTAAGGGGGGAAAGGAGGAGGGGAAAGGGCTAGATGAGAGAGGGAGGCTAAGGGAGGAAGGGAAGGCAGAAGGAGCGAGGAAAGTAATGGATTAAAGGGAAGGGATAGGTAAGTTGAGAGACTGTATTAAGGGAAAGGGGACGAAAGCGGATGAGGAAAAGTGGTCAAGGAAGAGGGGGCGAGGGTGAGTGAGAGAGGAAGGATAAGGAGAAGGGAATAAGTGTAGTAATAAAGGGGAGGGGGAGGTAAAGACGAGCGTGGAAGGCAAAGGGGGAGATGGCAAAAAGGAGTAAACAAAGGGAAGAGGATGAAGAGGAATGAGGCTAAGGAGCAGGGTCGATAAAGGGGGAAGGACCTAAGAGACACAGATAAGGGGCCAAGAGACAAGTGGAAATAGGGGAAAAGGGGTAGGAAAGGCCAGGGGATTAATGGACGAGGGCCAGGAGGCGCGAGAGGCCAAGGGAGACAGAGCTAATGGGCAAAGGGCGAGGTACGAGGCGTGAGAAGCTAAGGGGCGGAGGCATGACGAGGAGTCAAGCCCTTTCTAAGTGGCTCACGAGGCGTCGGGACTTTGGTCTGGCATCTCTCCCTTCGTCTGCCGGCGGCGCTGAGGGAGGAGGGAGATGCGACGGAGATAACGCGGCAGACAAGAGGATGTATTGAGAGGAAGGATATATTGCAGCATGCACACGCACATGCATATACTGCGTCTATATTTTTGTCAATGTGTATTTATACGTGTACACACACACACACACACACACACACACACACACACACACACACACACACACACACACACACACACACACACACACACACATATATATATATATATATATATATATATATATATATATATATATATATATATATATATATATACATATACATATATGTATATATATATATAAATATATATATATATATATATATATATATATATATATATATATAATATAATATATATATATATATATATATATATATATATATATATATATATATATATATATATATATAGAGAGAGAGAGAGAGAGAGAGAGAGAGAGAGAGAGAGAGAGAGAGAGAGAGAGAGAGAGAGAGAGAGAGAGAGAGAGAGAGAGGGAGAGGGGAGAGAGAGAGAGAGAGAGAGAGAGAGAGGGAGAGGGAGAGGGAGAGAGAGAGAGGGAGAGGGAGAGGGAGAGAGAGAGAGGAAGTGACGGGAACCCTCCCTGGAAGGCACATAATGTACACAGATTATTGAGTGAGTTTAAGAGCCGTGAAAAGGAAGGTGACCCCGAGGGCAAACTGGGCCAATCAGCGACCTCGAATGGCGTGACGTCATGAGCCACACGCACTCGCCAGGTATGGCGTTGAACAACGTGGGCAGTGTACGATAATGGGGCAACGATGTGACGATATGGAAACCTATGGTTACGGGGGAAAATAACTTTTCGTTTCACACTTTTCGTGATGATGACCTTTATTTTTTATGGAAGATTTGTTTTGATGAAGTTGGTCTGGAGAACTTCTTTGGTGATTTTGATATCGGCTCGATTTTTAGCTACGGATTTATCATCGTTTTTTTTTTTTATTTCACGTAAGGCGCGGACGCTTCGTTAACGTAGGGGTGCGACGGCGAGGGGTCTTAGACAAAGAAAATCGGCGCTCGGTCCCCGCGTGTGAGAAGAAGAAGAAGAAGAAGAAGAAGAAGATACCCGCCGACGATAAAAGCTAAAAATCCCCGTCCGACATCCGCGCCGCCGAGAGAGGGAATCACGGACGTCGACCAAGATTTACTGAGGCACCTTATGGACGCCGCAGTATTCATCTCTCGCGTCTCCGCAACGCAGCCACGGAAGCTCTGCACTCCCTCACGCCGTAGACCATCTCTCTCTCTCTCTCTTCCTCTTTCCCATTCCCTCCTTCGCTCCCCTCCCTTCCCCTCCCCTCGCCCTTCCCCGCCCCTCCCTCCTCCTGCAGGAGCGAGCGAGTGAGAGAGTTGAGGAACCTTGTCTTAGTACACTGGTGGACTCGCGCGTGGCAGGACGTGGGTGCCCGAGTACAGGTCCCGAACACACTCGCCCTTCCACGTGGGGAACAAGTGCCTCTGCCTCGTGGGGTGCCATGTGACGGGCCTCCTTCTCCGCCCTCCTAAGTGACTCTCTGGTGCGACTCTTGGATTTTGGTGACGGACTGAAAACGCGAGTGGATAGTCGGGGGGACTTCGCTATATGCTGCGTCGTCCTGTCGGGAGTGCGAATACTCACTGTTCCTCTCGCAGACCCTCCACCGCGACGCCATGGGGACCCCAGTGCCTACCGAAACGAAGGACAACAGTGCCACCGACACCGGAAGTGCCTCCGTTGGTAAGTAGAGATGGCGCTGCCCGTGGCCTTTTAAAACGCGAGATGAGTCGTGCCTTGATTTTTCACATTCACTGCAATCAGGTTTTGCCTTCTTTTTTATCCATGTGTGTTTGAAATTATCGGTAGAAGAGAATCTCTTTGTTTCGGTCACTGTAAAGTAAGGAACACAACTCTCGGACGCATGCCAACTGCATTCATCCCCACCCTAACTCTGTGCCTGACGCCCCCGCCTCCTCCGTCAGATGGACACGGTGACGGGCAGCGCGGGATGACCTGGTGCCCCCCGGCCTCCCCTCCGCCGCTGGGACCGGCGACGTCTTCTCCGCCCGCCCACCAGTCCTCCTCCTCCAGCCTCTCGGACACTCTCAGCTCCTCCCTCAGTTCGCTCTCGAGGGTCCAGGCGGCCTTCCCCCTGCTGCAGTCCCTGCCGTTCCTTCCCTCCGTGGCCGGGAAGCCGTCGGCGCCCCTTGGTGTGGACCCCCGCGTGATGGGGATGCTGCAGAGCTACGGGTCCCTGGGGCAGCTGCCGTGGGCCGCCCTGAGCGCCAGCGGCGACCTGGCCCTCAACCGCCTGCTCCTGACCCCCGGAGGCCGCCTGAGCCGCCCCAAGAAGCGCTACATCTGCAAGTATTGTCAGCGGGAGTTTACCAAGAGTTACAACTTGCTGATCCACGAGCGAACCCACACGGACGAGCGCCCCTTCCCGTGCGACATCTGCGGCAAGGCCTTCAGGAGGCAGGACCACCTCCGCGACCAAAAGGGAAACATCCCCCAGAAAAGAGAAGCCCTTCAAAGGCGACGGTGCGCCAAGGGCTTCGGGCCAGGCGCGCACGCTCGCCGTGCCCCAAGGGCCCAGCCCCCGCCCACGTTCCCCCCGGGACCCGGACGTCGCCCCCTTCGCCCACTTCGTCCTTTAAAAAACCGGACCTAAAGGATGGGTTTTCGCCCCGTACCCGCCCCCGGGCGCCCCCCTGCACAGAACCCCCCCCTCCGGCGGGCCAGGTTTTTTCCCGCCCCCGACGGTGTCCCCCCCCCCCCCCTTCGGCCGCCTTTCCCTCACCCCGCACCCCCAGGAGGCGAAAAAAACCGAAGGGGGAGGGGACAAAATTCGGGACTCTGAGAGGGGGTCGAGGGGGTCGGAGAGAGGACTCGGGGAAAAGGAAACCCTGTGATGGCCCCCGGGGGACACCGCCGAGGTCCCCGAAAAAAGAAGGCCCCTCGCCCCCTGACCTTTCTCCCCCGGAAAAAACGGCCCCCCCGACCCCCCGCAGGGGGCCCAAAAACCCGCAAACCAGGACCCCCCCCGAGAAGGGGGGCCGGCGCGGACGAAGGGGCCAAGCCCGTTCAGGTCCCCGGCGGGCGGTCCGCCATGACTTTTTCCATGGGCACGCTCATGTCGAAGTGATGTCGACATCGACTGTGATAAAATGCTAATCTAACTGAAGCGTGAAATCATACCTGTGTATACGTGAATGGGGTTCGGGGGCAGCAGTTGTGACCCCTGAATGGCGGGGAAACCCAAAAAACGTACATTTTACCAGTGCGAAAGGGGTTTATTTTGTCCCTTTACGTAAAATATGTGCGCTAATGTACCTTAAAAAAAAGGAAGACTAATTGTGGAGAAACACTTAGTGTGTAAATGTATTACATATCACAGATTCTGAACGACTGTCCCCGTGATCCTTTGTACATAATGATGAAACAAAGGGTACATAACGTGTGTGCTGAAATGTGTAAACAGAAAAAACGTTTTTTTTTCCCTCACCTGTGCTCGTGGTCGGAGAGAACGGCCTCGGAATGAGTGTTTGTTATATATTAAATTATATCGTTTTATTTTTTATTGAATAAAGGGCACGTTAAGTTCATTAGCATTTTTCTATCCAAAGTTGGTTGTACTGATATGGAGTGGAAATCCCGGGCCCGGGGAAAGGGATAGGAAGGGGGGTTTGTGTAATTTAATATAATATAATATATATATATTAATATATATAAAAATATAATAATATCCTATATATAAAAATATATATACACACCCACACACACCCACAAATACACACACACACACACCACACCACACAACACCCCTAAACACACACAAACACACACACATAAACACACACACACAAAACCCAAAATTATATTATAAATATATATATATAATATATATATATATATATATAAAATATATATATTATATATAAAAATATAAAAATATGCATTATATATATATAATATATAATTTTATATAATATATATATTAAATATATATATATAATATATAATATAGAAAATATACAAAAAATTGAAAATCAAAAAAAGGGGACATGAAAAAAAGCAATCAAAAACTGGCATGGATCTTTTTCTTTATAAAAAAACGGGGGGAATTGGGTTTACATAAAAATTTCCAATCACAAATCATACGAAGTCGTGCATGACACAGAGCCTGGTTCTTCATGACTGCCTCTTGCCATATACTGATGGAGGTTGATGGCGATTGTATATTAAACATTATAATGATGGTTATAACGATGCATATGGAGATCGTGATAGTGATAACAATAAAGGTTTAAATGGATTTTGGTTTTTTGTGATAATGATAAAAACATATTCATGTTAACAAAACGTCAGAAATTTGATAATAAACAATCATTCATTTAGCCAATAATGATGATGCAGATGATAATGAATATGTAAATGATGGCGAAACAATGATAATGATGATGATAGCAACAAAAAGTTACAAACAAAGATAGTATTGGTAATTTAATACTTAAACATAGCAATAAATGTGATAAAAGAGAGAGAGGGGAAGAGGGGAGAGAAAGAGAAAGAGAATGAGAGAGGGGATAAAGGAAAAAAGGAGAGGGGGAGAGAAAAAGAGAGGGGAGAGAGAGAGAGAAAAAGGGAGAGAGGAGAAAGGGGGAAAAGGGGGAGGGGACGAGGGGAGACGGAGAGAGAGAAAAGAGAGGAGAAGGGGGAAGAGAGGAGAGAGGGAGAGAGAGAGAGACGAGGGAAAGAAGTGAGCGAGGGGAGGGGGAAAAAGAGAAAAGGGAAAAAGAAAAAAGAGAAAAAGAAAAGAAGGAGAGAAAGAAAAAGAGAGAGGGGAGAGAGAGAGAAAAGAGAAAAAGGAGACCCGAGAGAGAGAAAGAAAAAGAGAGAGAGAGAGGAGAGAAAAGGAAAGAGGAAAGAGAGAAGAGAGAGAGAGGGGAGAAGGAGAGAGAAAAGAGAGAGGGGAGAGAGGAAAAGGAGGGGAAAAAAGCGAAAAGAGGGGAGGGAAAGAGAGAAAAAAGGAAAAGAGAGAGGAAGAGAGAGAAAGGGAAAAGGGGAGAGAGAGGAGAGCGAGAGAAAGATAAAGAGAGAAAGAGAGAGAAAAAGGGGAGAAGGGAAAAAGGGGGAAAGAAAAGAGGGGAGGGGAGAGAGGAGAGAGAGAGAGGGGGGGAGAAGAGAGGGGGGAGAGAGGGGCCGAGAGGAGGAGAGAGGGAGAGAGAGAGAGAAAAAGAGAAGAGGAGGGGAGAAAAGAGAGAGGGGAAGAGAAAATTAGAAGAGAAAAGGGGAGAGGGGAGAGAGAGAGAAAAGAGAAAAGGAGAGAGCGAGAGGAGGAGATGGACGAGGGGAGAGAGAGAGAGGGGGAGGGGGAAAGGAAAAGGGAAAAAAATAGGGGAAGAGGAGAGAGAGAAGAGGGAGGGGAGAGAGAGAGGAGAGAGAGAGGGGAGAGAAGGAGGAGAGAGAGAGAGAGAGAGAGGGGAAGGAGGAGAGAGAGAGACGAAAAGAGAGACCCAGAGAGAGGGAAAGAAAAGAGAGAGAGAGGAGGAAAAGGGAGGGGGAGCGAGGAGAGAGAGGGAAAAGGAGGGAGACAGAGGAAGGAAGGGGGAAAAAAGGGGGAAAGAGAAAGAGATGGGGAAGAAAAAGCAAAGGAGCCCCTGAGAGAGCAAAAAGAAGGGGAAAAAGGGGGAGGGAGAGGAAAAGGAGGGGAAGGATTAGGGGGAGAGACGAGAAAAGAGAGAAAGGGAGAAAAGGAGAAAGAGAGAGAGAGAAAGGGAGAAAAGGAGAGAGAGAGAGGGGCCCAGGAATTCCCCATAAATTAATATCTCTTACAGCCCCAAAAAGTTCATTTTTCCCAAACCCCCTATTTCTTTTTAAGTAACCCCCTCCCCCCCCTTCAATCCCCCCCCTTCTCTTAGAAAATATTCAAAAAGGCTTTTTTCTTTTTTTCACCCCACCCCTCGTCTCTCCCCCCTTTAAACCACCTCTTTCTCTCTCGTTTCCTCCTTCTTTCTCCATGCTACTCCTCTCTCTCTCTCTTCCTCCTCTCTCTCTCCTCTTCTCTCTCCCCTTCTATTTTCTCTCTTCTCTCTCTCTCCCTCTTTTCTTCCTCTTTCTCTTCTCCCCCTTTTCGTTTTCTCCTCTCTCCCTCTCTCTTCTTCTACTCCTCTCTCTCTCCCCTTCTCTCTTCTCTTTTCCCCTTTCTCCCCCTCTCAAATCTTTTTCTCATTCTTTTCCCCCTCCCCCCCCCCTGTTTTTCCCCCCTCTTATTCTCCCCTAAATTCCCCCTCCTCCCCCCCCTCTTTTTTCCCCCTTTTTTCTGACCCCCCTTTGGCCCACACAAAAGATAACGCACGAAATGTGCCTTCGGAAAGGCCTCGCAAACCCCCGGAAAGGCTAAGAGGCGAGACAATGAGGAAGAATGTCTATAAGTGAGGGTCTTAATCACAAGAACAATGGGTTCAGGAAAAGCGTCCTTGTGCTCTCTCTTTTAACGCAGTCTCCCCTACCTATTTTCCTCTCCCCTCCCCCGGGTGACGAGCCGCGAGTACATTATAGAAAACGGGTATGGTGCCTTTCTTTTTTCTTTTTTTTTTTTTTCTTTTTTTTTCTCTCTCTGTCAAGGGGGCGTCGTTTCTCTCTTGTTTTTTTGTGACTGTTTATATTTTCTTTTCTGTTATTTTTCCTTCTGTTTTTATTATTATTATTTTTTTTTTATGGTGGCTTCGTGCATTTTATTTATTTTTCTGTTTATTGTTTATAGTTTTTGGTTATAGACTCATTTCTTTTTTATTTCACAATCATATTCATTGTTTTCTTCCCTCTTTCTCCCTCTCTCTCTGTCTCTTTTTTTCTGTCTCTCCCGCCACTTCCCCCTCCATCCCTTTTCTCCCTCGCCCCTCCCATCCTCCCCCCTTTTTTTTGCCCTTCTCTACCCCCTTCCCCCTTTCCCTTCATTCTTTTCCCTCTCCCTCCTTCCCTCCCTCCCCCCCCTTTTCCCCTCCCCCCCTTGCCCCTCCACCCCCTTTCCCCTTTCCCATGCTCCCATTCCTATCCCCCTTCCCCTCCCCCCCAAATTTCCCCCTTCTATCCCTTCCCACGTCCCATTTTCCCCTTTCCCCAAAAAAAACCTTCCCCCATTTTCCCTCCCCCCCTCCATCTTCTCCCCCTTTCCCCTCCCTCCCCCCCACGCCCTTCTTCCCCTTTTTCTCTCCCCCTTTCCCCCTTTTCCCCCTCCAAGCCCCCTTCCCCCCTCCCTCTCCCTTTTCCCCCTTTTCCCTTCCTCCCCTTCTCCCCTTCCCCTTTCCCTCCCTTCCCGCCTTCTCTCTCTCTCTCTCCCTCTCTTTCCTTCCCTCCCTCCCTCCCCCCCCTTCATTTATTTAATACAACGTTACTGTTATCATTAATATTATCTATATTTTGCCAGTATTAAGTGTTTCCATGATAATGATACGATAGTAATAGTAATGATGATAATGATAATGATATTAACAATAATAAGAATATTAATAATGATGGTAATGATAGTAATAATGATAACAATAATGATAAAAACAACGATGATGATAATGATCATTGACATAAAAATGATAATGAAAACGAAAATGATAACAATAATAGTGTGAATAATAATAATAACGATAATGGTGATAACAATAATGAAAAATAATAGTAATAATAATAATAATAATAATAATGATAATGATAATAAAAATGATAATACTAATAATGATGATGATTGATTATAGAAAAATAATAATAAAGACAATAACAATAATGATAATAACAGAAGTAACAAAATAAATACAAAAATGAAAACAAAACAGTGATAATAATGAAAATAATGTTAACAATAACATTGATAATAATCATACTGATAATAATAATGATAATGATAAAAATAAAAATATCAATGGTATCAGTGATAAAATTAGTAAAAACAATAACAATAATAACATTAATAATAATAATGATGTGATATTAATAAGGAAAAGGAATATAATATGATGATAATGGTATTAATAATAATAATAATAATAATAATAATAATAATAATAAATAATAATAATAATAATAATAATAATAATAATAATAATGATAACAAGACGACAATAATTATTATAATAATTATTATAATAATAATAATAATAATAATAATAATAATAATATAATAATAATAATTATAATAATAAAATATAATAATAATAGTAATAATAATTATGATAATGATAATAATAATTATTATGATAATGATAATAATAATAATGATAATAATAATAGTAATAATTTATATAATAATGATAATAATAATATTATGATAATAATAATAACAATAATAATAATAGTAATAATTATTATAATAATGATAATAATAATTATTATAATAATGATAGTAATAAAAGTATGATAATGATAATGATAACAATAATAACAATGATATAATAATAATAATGATAATAATAATAATAATAATAAAAATATGATAATAATAATAATAACAAAATAATGTAATAAAATAATAATAATAATATAATAATAATAATAAT
>NC_051420.1:26119767-26122267 GCF_015228065.2 Penaeus monodon | reverse complement strand
AATAATTGATTTGTAATTACAAGGGGCTATTACTCGTTGCATGTTGCCCTAAATTAGTGAAGTCCATTGCATTTATATTTGTTCTTCAAGATCTCAAAAAGACAGATAGAAAGGAAGGAAAGAAAAGGATATTGACATTTACTTCATCTGTACCTTTTCTTTGTCTTTCTTCTCTCTCTCTCTCTCTCTCTCTTTCACTACCCCCCGCCTCTCTCTCTCTCTCTTTTAAACAACATTTTACGAGTCACAGGGAATAAACACCTTTTTACAATGCTCTGTGGAATTTAATTCTATTACGTAAGGCATCGACGCCCGTGTCAGAAACCGGATTGAAGGCCTTGTCATTAACGTAGCAATGATCATAAACGCAGGAAATGGAGGATGCACCCCCTCTCCTCCCCCTAGCCCCCCCCCCCCCCCACGCGAAAATTGATGGCGGTCGACCGAGCGAAAGATTAACTTTTCGATAAAACTCGGTCTCCAGATCATTTTTTGACTGGGTGGATTTTGCCGTCTGTTCCCTTGTTCATTTTGTTCCGTTTTTTTTTATTTATTTATATGTTATAGATCAGTCGGACAACCAATTCATAAGCATGGTAACCGAATACTTTCTTTCGCAACATTAATGCTATTAAAAAAAAGAGAAAGAAAAAGGAGAATACATTCTTATGGATCTCATGATATTTATTATGATTTTGATATTAAATCAATAGAAAATAATGGACAAACGACAAAAACAGCAGGTATGTTTTTCCTAATTTATTTATTTTTTCAGCCTGGTAGCCTCACACACTCACGCTCGTAGAGAAATAAATACAGCATTACAATAATTCTGAATCACGTACTTTGTTACCTTTAGTTTTAAAAATACTGTATATAAAGAACTTCTCAACCTGGGGGCCATGGGGGAGGGGGAGGGGGCATGGAGCAATATGAAAATTTATGACGTCGAAATAAACTGAATTTTATCACACCTGCATATAAGTCTCTCTCACATATCAATAAACAATCTTTTCATAAATTGTACTATAGCTTTTGGCACCATTTGCACGATTCATAACTAATGATAACATAATTTGAGAAGATGAGTCACTGAACGGGGCCTGTAGATGATAATATATTGGGCCACAGAATGAAAAAGGTTGGGAATCACTGCATAGGTTTACAGCATTTACTTATTACTTAGTTAATACAATTACTTGTCTTTTCAAATATGACACAATAAAATTACATGGTATTATTTACGTCAAAATATATTTTTTTTTCGCCTTGAGTTTCAATGTCGTTTTTCACGATGGAGAATTTGATCCGAAATGTTTTTTCTCTCGTGTAAATCAGTTGATAATTATCTTCTGAAAGTGTACGAAAGAAAATATGAACATAAATTAAATAAGAGAAAAGTGATACAAAGATCAATCATTAATATTATTACTATTACTACTATTATCGGTATTCATTATTATCATTATAATTATTAACCATTATCGTTATCATCATCGTTATTAACATCGTTATCGTTATTATTATTATCTTCATCATCATTATTACCCTAGCTATTACTACTACTACCATTACTATTATCATTATTATCAACATCCTTTTTATTATCATGACCATGTTGATTATTACCATTATCATTCAATTTTTCATTATCATCATATCTGTTGTTGTTTCCCATTATGTTTATAATTATTTTAATGACCATTACCATTATTGTTGTTTTACCTATTGTGGAAATCATTGTTGTCGTTACCATTATTATTATTAAGGGTATGATTCTTATCTTTATCATTATTCAGTATGACTATTACTCTCTCCGTAAATTTTGTCATCACTGTTATTATTCTTAACCTCGTTATCATTATCATTATCTCCATATACAAAACTGTCATCGTTATCGTTGCAATCACCAACTTTGCTATCATCGTTATTGTAATTATCTTTATCATTAACAAGAATTTTCCTTATCGTTATCATAGACAGTATATCTTATTTATAATATAACTCATTCATATTATGATATTATCATTACAGATGACATGATTACTTTTCTTATAGTTATTATCACAATATTTATCGACTTTTCTGATATTGCGATAAGCCATATCATTATTAGTGTTATCAATTTGTTATCAACAATGCGATTATGATGATTATTGTCATCTTCATCAACAGTATTGCCATTTATTAAATTTCTGTTTATAATTATTGCTAATATCTATGTGTATTTTTTCATATTTCATTTAGAAAACAATACACATACAAAATATATGTTAGATGTCAATCTTATCCAGCCGAAAGGTACACAGAATATGTCTCTCCGCCCATAAAGATTGTGTGACTATAATTCCTTCGTCTATTATATATAAAAAAAGCTCCTTCCACATTACATAAGCATAAATATATGTCACATTTCATACGTCCGCCCATCTGCCCAGCCACATGTAAACAAATCGGTCACCTTTTATCTCCGCGGTCACATTCCAAAACCCAACTTCTT
>NC_051420.1:26089506-26102167 GCF_015228065.2 Penaeus monodon | reverse complement strand
AAAATAATAACAAGAACAGTAACAATCCTTGTGATAATAATTATTATTATGATAATAATGATAATATTAATAGTAATAATAATGATAATAACAGTAATAATGATAACAGTGATGGTCTTCTTCTTTTGAACGGTAGCTTCATGGTAATAATGATAGTAATAAACGCAATGATAATAATATTGATAATAATAATAATAATAACAATAATAATAATAATAATAATAACACCAATAATAATGATGATGATGATGATGATAATAATAATAATAATAATAATAATAATAATAATAATAATAATAATAATAATAATAATAATAATAATAATAATAATGATAACGACAACAACAACAAAACAACAATATAATAATAATAATAAAAAAATAATAACAATGTTGATGATAATAGTAATGAGAACAATTTTGATAATATCTGTGATATTGCTCCTGATAACAATAATATAAATGATAACAATGATAATATAAACAGTACTGATATTTAAAAAAACTTGATAATAATAGTAATGATGATAATAATGATAACATTACTGATGGCAATAATAATGACAACGGTAATAAAAAAAAAGATAATTGTGATGATAACAATAACGTCACTAATTCAAAACGGAATTAATATTTTCTCTATCTAACTGTCTCCACTTTTCCTCACCCCCCCCCCCTTCCGACCCCCCACCACCATACTCTCCGCTCTCTCTCTCTCTGACCTCCCGTCTCTTCCTGACCTCGTCATGACCTGTGATCGGCGCTGTAGATAAGCTTTTCAGAGCTCGTCGTAAACACCTTTTGGAAATGCCGACATGCGCTCGTGTCTGTACATATATATTTTCTTTCCTTTTTTTTCGTTTTTGATTGTTGGGGCAGAATAAGTTAATCAAATGTAAGCTTGAATTTGTGTATGTGCGTGTGTGTGTGTGTGTGTGTGTGCGTGTGTGTGTGTGTGTGCGTGTGTGTGTGTGTGTGTGTATGTGTGTGTGTGCGTGTGTGTGTGTTTGACTTTGTTTATATGCATTGTTTTGTGTGTTTCCATGATATATATGTTGTGTTATTTGGAGAAGGGAACTCTCACTCCAAATCCCCCTGCTGCCTTGTAGGGTATGCCTCTTCAGGCAAGGGCTAGGTCCACCGCCGACATCTGTGGTGGCGTCAGGAAGGGTATCCGGCCTTAATACGAAGCTGCTAATCTGATGTGGATAAAAACGCAAGATCCGCACCGGCGACCCGTGATGAACGTGGAAAAGCCAGTTGAAGAAGAAGAAGAAGATTTGGTGCAAGTCATTTTCTTCACAATTTCTGGTTGACATGTTTAGTTATCACAATGATAAAGGATATGCCTCGATTACTCTCAAGAAATTTTATATATATATATATTAATATATATATATATATATATATATATATATATATATATATAATATATATATATATATATATATATACATACTATATATATATATATATATATAATATATATATATATATATATATATATATATATAATATATATATATACATATATATGGTAGGGAACTGGGGACCCTACCACGTACTCACTCCAAGATCTTCACAACATGAAAACTACAATTAAGTATCAATGCTGTGACCACGGCGGCTTAAACATGAACCTACCGTTAAAGAAAAAAAAAAGAAAAAAAAAAAATATCCATATCCATATATATGTGTATATGTATTTATAGTAAGAATAATAAGAAGAAGATACAGATAACACATTCAAAAGACTTTTTTCAAAATACTGCTCTGGATATCTTCCCCCCTAGTTACGGAACCAGAATCGAGTAACTTTTATCTCCTGAAATACCAACACCACCCTAGCTCATCTCTGGTTACCAAATTACCATTGTGTTATACTCTCACCGTCCCGTAAAGGATATAATAACACCGACAAACATTTTTCTCTCCTCTTAACACTATCCGTCGCTGTTATCTCTGTCTCTGTCCTCACTTCGGGTTATCATCCGTGTTATCAACGTTAGCAGCTCGAATTCCCGCACTCAGTTATCGTCACGTGTTATCGAAGTTCTCTTTGAGCATTATCGTGTCAATCAGAAGGTAAGGAAGCCACCACTGTTTGTGCAAACAGGTAGGCTAAGCTCCTACATCTTATCAGATGGAGGGGGAGTGGGAGGAGGAGGGGGGGATGGGGGGAGGAAGGGACCTGTATTTTTCTTTTTTTTATCTCTATCTCTCGTGTCAGGGATAAGGACTCTTGGTGATAGCTTATCTCGCTCGGAAACTGATGGATGGAAGGATAATATTACCGGACTTAATGACGGGATGAGTTACGAGATAATAAGGGTGGGTTGATAAATGCATTGGTGATGGTGAGTGATGATGGTGACAGCGGGAGTATTGATAATGCTAAAGTAATAATATTAATGACTGATGTACAGATATGTTGTACTGGTAAAGGTAAAGATGATGAGAATGATCTGTGCATTGACAACATGATTATAATCTTATTGACTGCATGAAGAAAATAATGAAAATGATAATGGATGATGCAACTACTTCCAATGATCATATTATGAACAATAAGATGATAATGATAATGATAATAATAGACGCAACAACATCAAACATCATTTAACAATAATAGTACAAATAAAAACAACAGCAATAATAATGTTGAAAACAAGAACAATTATAACAACAATGGTAATGATAATAACAACAATAGAATGATAATAATGACAACAATGATGATAATACCAACAACAATAAAGATAACAACAACAATAATAATGATACTGATATTGATAACAACAATAATAATAATGATAAGAACAATAATAATAGTGATAATGAGAAAAATAATAATGATAATAAGAACAATGATAATGACAGTAACAGCAGTAAGGATAATATCAACAATAATAAGGATAATACCCCCCCCTTTTCTCTCGTGAAGTGGTCGGTGAGCGTCCACTATATTGAAATAATTGGATTTGCTAAGGTAGATCATATAGGCCGCGGTGGCCGAGTGGTTAGAGCATCGGACTCAAGACTATCACGACGGCAATCTGAGTTCGAGGGTTCGAATCACCGGCCGGCGCGTTGTTCCCTTGGGCAAGGAACTTCACCTTGATTGCCTACCTAGCCACTGGGCGCCAAGCCAGCCCAAGTCGGTGCTGGTTCCAAGGCCGGATGAATAGAGAGAATGATTACCTAAAAAGGTACCACCGGCACTCTCCGTGGGAAGGAACTGGGGACCCTACCACGAACACACTCCAAGAGCATCACAACATGAAAACTACAATTAAGTATCATGCTGTGACCACGGCGGCTCAAACATGAACCTACCATTAAAAAAAAATCATCATCAATAACGGTATGCTCATGTTTGAGCAGCCGTGGACCTCTCCACCATCCTTCGCCACTAAACTCGTTCTTACGCTTTTCTTTCCACTTGTACCATCGACAGCCCGCAAATATCTTTGATATTGTCGCTCAGTCTTGTCTTCGGTTTGCCTCTTCCTCTGTTTCCTATCACCATCCCTGTCAGCAAGTCTTTCTCAATACTTTTACTTCTCATCACATGACCAATAAACTTTAATTTCCTTTTGTTCAAGGTGTCCAACAGCCGGTCTTTACAATTTATTTTTCTCAGCACTTCATCATTCGTCTTCTTCTCTGTCCAGCTAATACGCAGTACTCGTCTGTAACACCACATATTAAAACTATTGATCTTTCTCTTGTCCATCCACTTCAGCACCCAACACTCAGAACCATATGATGTAATTGGAAAAAACCAATGAGTTCAATAACCTCAGCTTTGTCTGTAAGGTAATGCTTCGGTAATGCCTTCCGCCCAGTGTTTTTATCGAGTCACCATCTCTATTTACCCAGTTCTGGGACCGCCACTGACTTGGGCTGGCTTGCCCGCCCAGTGGCTAGGTAGGCAATCGAGGTGAAGTTCCTTGCCCAAGGGAACAACGCGCCGGCCGGTGACTCGAACCCTCGAACTCAGATTGCCGTCGCGACATTCTGGAGTCCGATGCTCTAACCACTCGGCCACCGCGGCCTATTAAATATATATATATATATATATATATATATATATATATATATATATATATATATATCTTGCATTTTATCCGTGTGGACCCCGGGGTAGAATAGGTCCAACGTACCCTCTGCGTGTCGTAAGAGGCGACTAAAAGAGGTTGGCGGCAGGAAGGGCATCCGGCCGTAAAAACCCCTGCCAAGCCAATACTTTGATGCGGAAAAATCAGGAATGCAGACAGAGCTGGGGCGTACCCCGCAGGCGACGCGTCGGATGACCGCCGTGATCCGGCGACAAATGGGCAACGGCTACTGTATCAAGAGCGGATACGGCTAAAGAAGCAAGCTCAGAGGAAGAAGAGATCTCGGGCTTGACCATGGGGCTCTTGGCGCTGCATGGCCTCGTCCTGCGCTTGGCGGACAGGGGTAGTTCGACATATCGCTGCCGGAGGTCCACTCCGAATGAGCGTAGGCCTTGAAAGAAAGCTCCCGAGAGAGCGCAGAGCTGCGGCCTCGTGAGCAAGATTCGGACAGCACTTCGAGCCAAGGAGGCGTCCCCGAGGCCCCTCGCGCGCAAGTCCTCGAGGAAAAGTGGCAAGACGGGCGCCTTTAGAGCGAGCAGGACAACTCTCCGAGGCGAGGCGACGCCGCCGAGGCCCCCCGGCCGTGAGGACGCAGCCAAGGTGCCCCCACGCAGCAGAGCCTCCGGATCCGAGAGGACGGCGGCCCGCGACCGCGTCGCCGCAGCTTCATCAGGATTGGCCTTTCTGGTTCGACTGAGTTCGATCAACTTTGACGTGGCTTGCATTGCATGTCTGTATACGCGATTTTTTCCGCACCGGCGACCCCAGTTGAACTGGGACAAAAGCCTGTAGAAGAAGAAGAAGATATATATCTTGCATTTGTGTGAATTGTACATTTTTGAGGAATATAACTATGAAAGTGCAATATCGTATTTAATATGCCCCGAGATGATCTATATCCCAGAGGATACCATACAAGAACCCTATGGTTAATTGCAAATAAGATCAAAAGCAAAGAAACCATGGACAGAAACCCAGTATCACTAAAGCTACGGCACCTAAAAAGACAAAGATCCATATTTTTGCCTCTGTTCCCATTCTCCCATTGCTGTCATCGTTATCGTCATCGTCATCGTCATCGTCATCGCTATTGCCATCGCCCTTTTTAGCAGGTTTATATTTACTACCTTTGCCTTTAGATTTCAGTGGAATAACGTTCTCACCAGTGGCGGTGGTAATATTCATATCCCGACCAGTGGCAATGGTAATATTCATATCCCGACCAGTGGCAATGGTAATATTCATATCCCGACCAGTGGCAATGGTAATATTCATATCCCGACCAGTGGCAATGGATAATATTCATATCCCGACCAGTGGCAATGGTAATATTCATATCCCGACCAGTGGCGGTCTCATTCGACACGGTTGAGGGCTCCATGGTCCCGAGGATCCAGCCAAGCTCGTCCGGTATCTACTCGGCTGGGAGCTCGATGTTTCCGAAGGTCCAGGGAGCATGGGCCGTTCCGTTCACCGGCCGCCCATCGCTTGTGTAAAACTCTTCGGAAAGCATGACTGAGGCAGGCATTTCTGTCCAAGCGTTCAGTGGAGTTTAGCCTTTTCCTACCATGGGGAACTAGGACCGCATCTTAGCCACCAATTCATTGAAGTCAATGAATTCTTTCTGAGCGGAGATCATAATGAACATAGTCAACTACCTGACAACTGTTGAATTACTATTGATCTCAGTTCCATTTGTCAGTTTAGCTGAGAAACTGGAATTCACAGTCTCCTTAATGTTCTTGAACGAGAGTTTCAAGAAGTTTCTCTTAGGGTGCTATCCTTGTGCATTACCTTACGGACAAAGCTGAGGTTATTGAACTCATTAGTTTTCCCAATTGCATCATATGGTTCTGAGTGTTGGGTGCTGAAGTAGATAGACAAGAAAAAGATGAATAGTTTTGAAATGTGGTGTTACAGACGAGTACTGCGTATTAGCTGGACAGAGAAGAAGACGAATGATGAAGTGCTGAGAAAAATAAATTGTAAAGACCGGCTGTTGGACATCTTGAACAGGAGGAAATTAAAGTTTATTGGTCATGTGATGAGAAGTAAAAGTATTGAGAAAGACTTGCTGACATGGATGGTGATAGGAAACAGAGGAAGAGGCAAACCGAAGACAAGACTGAGCGACAACATCAAAGATATTTGCGGGCTGTCGATAGTACAAGTGGAAAGAAAAGCGCAAGATCGAGTTGAGTGGCGAAGGATGGTGGAGAGGTCCACGGCTGCTCAAACATGAGCATACCGTTATTGATGATTATATATATATATATATATATATATATATATATATATATATATATATATATGTATATATAAAATATATGTTATATATATATTTATATAAATATATATCATCATCAATAACGGTATGCTCATGTTTGAGCAGCCGTGGACCTCTCCACCATCCTTCGCCACTCAACTCGATCTTGCGCTTTTCTTTCCACTTGTACTATCGACAGCCCGCAAATATCTTTGATGTTGTCGCTCTTGCATGGAACGGCCCATGCTCCCTGGACCTTCGGAAACATCGAGCTCCCAGCCGAGTAGATACCGGACGAGCTTGGCTGGATCCTCGGGACCATGGTTCATGTCTGAGCCGCCGTGGTCACAGCATGATACTTAATTGTAGTTTTCATGTTGTGATGCTCTTGGAGTGAGTACGTGGTAGGGTCCCCAGTTCCTTTCCACGGAGAGTGCCGGTGGTACCTTTTTTTTTTTTAGGTAATAATTCTCTCTATTTATCCGGGCTTGGGACCAGCACTTGACTTGGGCTGGCTTGGCCACCCAGTGGCTAGGTAGGCAATCAAGGTGAAGTTCCTTGCCCAAGGGAACAACGCGGCGGTCGGTGACTCGAACCCTCGAATTCAGATTGCCATCGTAACATTCTTGAGTCCGACGCTCTAATCATTCGGCCACCGCGGCCTTGACGATCATAGGATATATATATATATATATATATATATATATATATATATATATATATATATATCGACTACAAAACTCTTGATAACAATTACAGAATTACAGTGTCAAACAAATTTGAAATACTCAATCAATGTGAAGATGATAAAACACCAAATGAGTTGTGGGAAGAAGGAAAAGAACTCTTGCTGAGCACTGCTTAAGAAACTATCGCCAAAAAGAAAAAGACAAATTCCCCTGGATATCTGAAAAAACACTAAGTGAAATTGAAACAAGAAGATGCCTAAAATAAAAAGGTATCAATAATCCAGTTGAAAAAGTAATTTACAAAAAACAAAATACAAAAATTCAAAGATTATTGCGACAAGATAAGGAAAAATATTTAAATGAACATTGCCAGAGAATTGAAAACTGTTCTATCAATAAGACAACTAAAGAACTCTACCAAGGAGTACGAAACATCACACGAAAATTTAAACCTACAATGGACACTATCAAAACTGAAGATGGACTTGTTTTATGTGATGGAAAAGAAGTCAAAGATAGATGGAATCAATATTGTTCCAACTTATACAAAAAGAATAAAAATCTAACAACAACATTAATTAGACTCAATGACAGCGAGGATGAACCACCGCCACTGCTGGACGAAGTTATAAAAGAAGTAAAGAATAACAAGAGCCCCGGAATAGATGAAATAACAGCAGAACTAATTAAGAATGCTGGCGAAAGTGTTGAATACTTCTTCTACAAACTCTGTACAAAAATATGGAATGAAAGAAAATGGCAGAAGACTGGGTAAAATCAGTCTTTACTCCCATACCTAAAAAGGTGACGCACTCCAATGCAACAATAATAGGACAATTGCCTTAATAAGTCACAGCAGCAAAATTTTGTTGAAAATTATTGCTGAAAGAATGAAGTTGAAGTTAAGAGAGGAAATTGCAGACGAACAAGCAGGTTTTCACCCTGGAAAAGGTACCAGAAACCAGATTCTAAATTTAAAATTGATCATAGAGAAAAACAGAGAACATCAAAAAGACCTATACCTGTTTCATCGATTATGTGAAAGCTTTTGATACTGTTGATCACGATATCCTCTGGAATAACATGTACGATATGAAGTTTCCAAAACACATCATCCAATTAATAAAAGCCTTGTATGACCAACAACAAGCAGCTGTAAGAACCACTTATGGGTTAACAGAATGGTTCGAAGTCAAACAAGGAGTACGACAGGGTTGCATTCTGTCTCCGCACCTCTTTAATATATATTCTGAAACAATTATGAGAGGTGCTCTAGAGAATTTTGAAGGAACTGTGGATGTTGGAGGATACAAAATATCAAATCTGAGGTACGCCGATGATATAGTTTTGATTGCCAGCAGTATCACTGAACTACAACAACTACTAGATAAAGTTAGAGAAGCAAGCGAAAAGGCTGGCTTATTTCTTAATGCCAAGAAAACTAAGATCATGAAGATTCAAAGATAACCGGCAATGAACAATGATGAACATGTTACAATCAATGGAATGATTGTGGAAAATGTGAAAGAGTTCACTTATCTTGGAGCTGTTTTAACTAATACATATGATGATTCACCGGAGATAAAAAGAAGAATTACCATTGCCAAAAGCGCCACAATTGCTCTCAATAACATCTGGAAAGACCGAAGCATTACCTTACGGACAAAGCTGAGGTTATTGAACTCATTAGTTTTCCCAATTGCATCATATGGTTCTGAGTGTTGGGTGTTGAAGTAGATAGACAAGAAAAAGATCAATAGTTTTGAAATGTGGTGTTACAGACGAGTACTGCGTATTAGCTGGACAGAGAAGAAGACGAATGATGAAGTGCTGAGAAAAATAAATTGTAAAGACCGACTGTTGGACATCTTGAACAAGAGGAAATTAAAGTTTATTGGTCATGCAATGAGAAGTAAAAGTATTGAGAAAAACTTGCTGACAGGGATGGTGATAGGAAACAGAAGAAGAGGCAAACCGAAGACAAGACTGAGCGACAATATCAAAGATATTTGCGGGCTGTCGATGGTATAAGTGGAAAGAAAAGCGTAAGATCGAGTTTAGTGGCGAAGGATGGTGGAGAGGTCCACGGCTGCTCAAACATGAGCATACCGTTATTGATTGATTGATATGGGGCCGCGGTGGCCGAATGGTTAGAGCGTCGGACTCAAGAATGTCACGACGGTAATCTGAGTTCGAGGGTTCGAGTCACCGGCCGGCGCGTTGTTTCCTTTGGGCAAGGAACTTCACCTCGATTGCCTACCTAGCCACTGGGTGGCCAAGCCAGCCCAAGTCAGTGCCGGGTAAATAGAGATGGTGACTCGATAAAAACACCGGGCGGAAGGCAATGGCAAACCACCGCTCTAAATTGCCAAGAAAAATCATGGAAGCCCATGATCGTCAAGGCCGCGGTGGCCGAATGGTTAGAGCATCGGACTCAAGACTGTCACGACGGCAATCTGAGTTCGAGGGTTCGAGTCACAGGCCGGCGCGTTGTTCCCTTGGGCAAAGGAACTTCACCTCGATTGCCTACCTAGCCACTGGTGGCCAAGCCAGCCCAAGTCAGTGCTGGTCCCAAGCCCGGATAAAATAGAGAGAATGATTACCTAAAAGGTAACACCGGCACTCTCCGTGGAAAGGAACTGGGGACCTACCACGTACTCACTCCAAGAGCATCACAACATGAAAACTACAATTAAGTATCATGCTGTGACCACGGCGGCTCAGACATGAACCTACCGTTAAAAGAAGAAGAATATATATATATATATATATATATATATATATATATATATATATATATATATATATATTCTCTTTTTTAACGGTAGGTTCATGTCTGAGCCGCCGTGGTCACAGCATGATACTTGATTGTTGTGATGCTCTTGGAGTGAGTACGTGGTAGGGTCCCCAGTTCCTTTCCACGGAGAGTGCCGGTGGTACCTTTTAAGTAATCATTCTCTCTACTTATCCGGGCTTGGGACCAGCACTGACTTGGGCTGGCTTGGCCACCCAGTGGCTAGGTAGGCAATCGAGGTGAAGTTCCTTGCCCAAGGGAACAACGCGCCGGCCGGTGACTCGAACCCTCGAACTCGGATTGGCGTCGTGACAGTCTTGAGTCCGACGCTCTAACCATTCGGCCACCGCGGTCCCATCTATCTATCTATATATATCTATATCTATCTATCTATCTATCTATCTATATGTATATATATATATATATTTTTTTTTTAACAGCCAGTCATTCCACTGCAGGACACAGGCCTCTCTCAATTCACTACTGAGAGGTTATATATGGCAGTGCCACCCTTGCCTGATTGGATGCCCTTCCTAATCAACCGCGGTTTGTGCCACGGCGGTGACTTCCCCTACGACACTTGCGTTTGACTTCTCAAGGCGACATATCGTTTTCTAGGAGGGCAATCGAGGTGAAGTTCCTTGTCCAAGGGAACAACGCGCCGGTCGGTGACTCGAACCCTCGAACTCAGATTGCCGCCGTGACAATCTTGAGTCCGATATCATCATCATCATTTAACGGTAGGTTCATGTCTGAGCCGCCGTGGTCACAGCATGATACTCAATTGCAGTTTTCACGTTGTGATGCTCTTGGAGTGAGTACGTGGTAGGGTCCCCAGTTCCTTTCCACGGAGAGTGCCGGTGTTACCTTTTTTTTTTTTTTTTTTTTTTTTTTTTTTTTTTTTTTTTTTTTTTTTTTTAGGTAACATTCTCTCTTATTTTATCCGGGCTTGGGACCAGCACTGACTTGAGCTGGCTTGGCCACCCAGTGGCTAGGCAGGCAATCGAGGTGAAGTTCCTTGCCCAAGGGAAACAACGCGGCGGTCGGTGACTCGAACCCTCGAACTCAGATTGCCGTCGTGACAGTCTTGAGTCCGACGCTCTAACCATTCGACCACCGCAGCCTTGACGATCATGTGCTTCCATGATTTTTCTTGGCAATTTAGAGCGGTGGTTTGCCATTGCCTTCCGCCCGGTGTTTTTTATCGAGTCACCATCTCTATTTACCCGGCACTGACTTGGGCTGACTTGGTCCCCCAGTGGCTAGGTAGGCAATCGAGGTGAAGTTCCTTGCTTAAGGGAAACAACGCGGCGGTCGGTGACTCGAACCCTCGAACTCAGATTGCCGTCGTGACAGTCTTGAGTCCGACGCTCTAACCATTCGGCCACCGCGGCCCCAAGAGTCCGATATATATGTATATATATATATATATATATATATATATATATATAATATATATATATATATATATATATATATATATATATATATATATATATATATATATACATATATATATATAATATATAACATGTATTTTTTTTTTTTCTTTTTTTTTTTACGGTAGGTTCATGTTTGAGCCGCCGTGGTCACAGCATGATACTTAATTGTAGTTTTCAATAACATGTATATATATATATATATATATATATATATATATATATATATATATATATATATATATATATTTATTTATTTATTCCCAAATATGTATTTATAAGAACCGAACTCTCAATTCAGCTCCCGAGTGTCACTAAATCATCGCGGCATCATGTCAACAGTCTTGTCTTTAGCCTCTTGGTCATTTTCCCCCTGACCTTGTTTGTCCAGTTCTCATTACGTTTGACGCTTTTCTCTTAAGTTTAATCCTCTTTTCCTAATCCCTGTCCCCTCCACTTATTCCTACTGTTGGCTGTCCCCCTGATCTTTCTTTTTATTATTCCTCTTTTCCTAATCCCTGTCCCCCTCCCTCTTTTCCTAATCCCCCTTATGTTTATTTTAATCTTTCTTCTTTTTCTGATGCCCGTCTCCCTTATGCCGTTTTTTCGGAGGTTCCTCGTCGTCCCCCAGAATATCGTGCGCCAATCCCAGGGAGAGCGCATATACCTCCTCCATGTCGAGGTCGGTCTGGCTGGCCAAGGTCTGGGCCATGCCCGTCGCTTGCCTCATCACTTTCTTCATGGGGTCTGAGGGCTACTTATCTTGGCCCACTTCCGTGGAATGGCAGATCTTGAAGCCGATTCCCAGCAGGCTGCACTGGTCCATCCACAACTTGGTCGCCACAGACAACTCCATCATGGCCACGTCGCCTTGCTCCTTACACCGAGGACAGAAGACGAACTTTTTGATGCAGTCCGCGAAGAGTTGGCACCGCCGGCAGTACGGATACCGTCCGAGTTACGGCTTAAAGAAGGACCTCACCTCCTCGTCGTGGTTACTCGACATCAAGCAGCTGATCTCCATCTCCCCCATGCGAAGGCCCCCGCCAAGAGATAGGCCGTGGACGGGGAGGGGAGCGCCGACCTCCATTCGCGGCTACAGGGTCACGTTGCACTTCTTGATTGCGAGATGGTGGAGGCGCATGAGGAAGGAAGGCCCACAGAACATCTCGCCGAGAGAATGCCCTTCGGGCGAGAAGAACTCCTGTTTGAAAGGAATTCCCTCCTTTTCCAAAGTCTCAATAATAGTTTTGGCAGTCCATTTCTTTTGGAAGGGAGTGCCATACTGCACCTGCTGCTTGTGCATCACGTAGTTCCCCAGGGCTATATCCATGAACAAAGCGATAGTCATTC
>NC_051420.1:26079506-26082006 GCF_015228065.2 Penaeus monodon | reverse complement strand
TCCTCCTTAGTCCCCATCTTCCTCTTCCCCCTCGGAGGCTCCTCGAGCTCCTCCTTCGTCCCCAGCCTCCTCTCCCCCTCTTTCTACTCCTCCTCCTCCTCGCCCCATCTTCCTTCTTCCCCCCTTCTCCTCCTCCTCCTCCTCGTCCCCATCTTCTCTCTTCGCCCCTCTTTCACCTCCTCTTCCTCCTTCACCATCATCCTCTTCCCCCTCCTTTCCCTCCTCCTCCTCCTCGTCCCCATCCTCCTCTTCCCCCTCTTTCTCCTCCACTTCCTCCTTTCCATCCTCCTCTTCCCCCTCTTTCTACTCCTCCTCCTCCTCGTCCCCATCTTCCTCTTCCCCCTCTTTCACCGTCTCTCCTCCTCCTCGGCCCCATCCCTCCTCTCCCCCTGTCTTTTCTCCTCCTCTATTCCTCCTTCCCATCCTCCCTCTTCCCCCTCTTTCTCCTCCTCCTCCTCCTCCTTCCCCATCCTCCCTCTTCCCCCCTCTTTTCTCCGTCCTCCTCCTCCTCCTGCCCATCCTCCTCTTCCCCCTCTTTCTCCTCCTCTTCCTCCTCGTCCCCATCCTCCCTCGTTCCCCCCCTCTTTTCTACTCCTCCTCCTCGTCCCCATCCTCCTCTTCCCCCTCTTTCTCCTCCTCCTCCTCCTCGTCCCCATCCTCCTCTTCCCCCTCTTTCTCCTCCTCTTCCTCCTTCCCATCCTCCTCTTCCCCCTCTTTCTCCTCCTCCTCCTCGTCCCCATCCTCCACGGTGCCTCGTAAACCTTTCCTCACACGGCGCATTTCCCTTCCTCGCCGGCCCCCTCCCACGGCCCGTTCGTGTAGAGGGGCGATGTCTAGATAATATATCGACGTCCTATGGTAATGTGTGCACGCCGCGACTCGTAATGTATGGACAGGGAGTCGTGGGAGTGACGATTTTCAACAAATTTCACACACTCCGCCTGACTCTGAGGGACGGCTGATGGTCGCCAGTCACGCGTCGGGGAGATGTGAAGGAAGATGGCGGCCGACTCCGGAGGTGGATGTGAATTAGTGTTATATTCCGGTGGAGAATGTCTGATTTTTCGTTTTTTTTGTTGTTTTGTGTTTTTTTTTTGTTTGTTTGTTTATTTGTTTGTGCTAAAGAGGGAGCTGTAAGCATTTTATTATGAATCGTAATCAAGGGTTATATATATCTGTCTATCAATCTGTGTGTGTGTGTAACGTATATCTATATCTATCTATCTATCTATCTATCTATCTACCTATCTATTTATCTGTCTATCTATTTATCTATCTATCTATCTATATCTATCTATCTATCTATCTATCTATCTATCTATCTATCTATCTATCTATCTATCTACCTATCTATTTATCTATCTATCTATATATATATGTATATATATATATATAAGTACATATGAATTTGGAGAGAGAGAGAAAGAGAGAGAGAGAGAGAGACAAAGAGAGAGAGAGAGAGAGAGAGAGAGTGAGTGGAGAGGAGAGAGAGAGAGAGAGAGAGAGAAGGGGAGAGATAGAGAGAGAGAGAGAGAGAGAGAGAGAGAGAGAGAGAGACGGGAGTCAGAGCCTGAAGAGGCCGAGACAGAGGCCGAGAAACGTAGGCACAGAGAGAGAGAGAGATAATGACAAAATTGAAAATGTAAATAAGGAAACAGGAGAAAGTCGATAATAAGCGCAGAGAGAAAAGTAAGTATAGGATTGTGGCTTATAAAAAAGGAAGAAAGAGGTAAAAAAAGATAGAAAGAGTTGGAAGGAAGACGTAGAAAGAAAGAGACGAATAAGTGGTGAAAGAGAGAGAGGAAGAAAGAGAAAAACCTAAGAGAAAGTAGAAAGAACCAGAAAGAAAGAGAGAAATGAAAATAGAGAGGAAAAGGAGAGGAAGGAAATATAAAAGAATAAAGAAGAGGGTGAAAGAGAAGAAGAGAGAATGAGGAAGCGAGAGAGAAAGAAAAAAATAGAGAGTGGAAAAGAAGGGAGAGAAGTGAAAGAATAGAACAATGTAGAGGAAAAGAAATGAGAGAAAGAGACAGAGAACAAGAAATAGAGCTAGACTTCCGGTGTTCAGAATCCATTATGCTAATCAAGTTACCTGATTTCCTCTGGAATTCCATCTAACGTCTTCTTTTTCATCTCTCTCTTCCTTTTTTTTCTTTCTCTTCTTGCTGCTAAACTATCTTTTATTTTCTGACTTTCGTTAATCTATTCATTTATTTATCAGAACAATGTGACTTGTGTTGCATCACATTAACGCTTCCTATAATGACAATGAATGTCACTATGATTTCTGATGTTATTGTTATATTATTATTGTTATTATTCTCTCTCTCTCTCTCTCTCTCTCTCTTCTCTTCTGTCCTTCTCTCTCTCCCTCTCTCTCTCTCTCTCTCTCTCTCTCTCTCCTCTCTCTCTCTCTCTCTCTCTCTCCTTTCTCTCTCTCTCTCTCTCTCTCTCTCTCTCTCTCTCTCTCTCTCTCTCTCTCTCTCTCTCTCTCCCTCTC
>NC_051420.1:26064618-26067118 GCF_015228065.2 Penaeus monodon | reverse complement strand
AAGAGAGAGAGAGGGGAAGAAGAAGGAGGGGGGGGAGGAGAGAAGAGGGGTAAGGGAGGGGAGGGATACAGAGGAAATGAAAGAGAGAGAGATAGAAGAAAGAGGGAAAGGATAGAGAGAAAATCAAGGATAGAGAGGAGAAAACAATGAAGGAAGAGAGAAAGGAGGAGGAGATAAATGAAGGAAGAAGGAAGAAGAAGAGAGAGAAGAAGGAATTGAAAGGAAAAGTAAAAGGAGGGGAAAGAAAGAAGACGGAAAGAGAAAGGGAGAACTGCAGGAACAGAGGAGAAAGGAGAGAGGGGGTGAGAAGGAGAGGGGAGGAATGAAGAAAGAGGGGAGAAGAGAGAGAGAGAAAGAGAGGAAAAAAGGAGAACTAAAGAGAGGAAGAGGAGAAAGGGAGAATTAAAAGAAAATTGAGAGAAAGATGAGAGGGGAAGAGAAAGGAAGCAAGGGCGGAAATTGAAGGAAGAGAAGAAAGGAATAAAAAGAGAAATGGAGGAAGTGGAGAGAAAGAAGAGGGGAATAAGAGAAGAGGAGAAGGAGAGGGGAGAAGGAGAGGGAAGAAGGACCTTTCACCGACACCTGTCAGTCACGTGATGACCGCTCGCCGTGGGGGGAGGGAGGGGGGGAGGGAGGGAAGGAAGGAGGGAGGGAGGAGGACAGAGCGAGAAGAGAGAGAGAAGAGATAGATAGATAGGATAGATAGATAGAGAGAGATGAGAGAGAAGAGAGAGAGAGGAGATGAGAGGAGAGAGAGAGAGAGAGAGAGAGAAGGAGGGAGGGGGAGGGGTATGCACTTGGGGACTGGCTAATCACGATGGTCGAGTCAGCTGCTGGATTGGGAGAACGAAATGTCTTACTAAAAGTTTGGTCTATATATATTTTTTGTTTATTCTCTCTCTCTCTCTCTCTCTCTCTCTCTGTCTCTGTCTCTGTCTCTCTCTCTCTCTCTCTCGCTGTTTCTCTGTTTCTGTCTGTTTGTCTGTCTCTTTACCTTTCTTTCTCTCTCTCTTTTCTTCTCTGTTCTGTTCTTATTTTTTATTTATTTTTTGTTTTTGTTTTTGTTTTTGTGTCATCTCCCTTCTGTTTGTATGTCGCGTTGTAATTTTTTTTGTACAATTTTCTCTAATTCTCTCTCTCTGTCTATTTTTCTTCTCCCTCTCTCTCTCTCTCTCCTTCCCACCATCTATACCTCCATTATCTCTTCCCTCTCTCTCTTCTTCTTCTGTCCTTCCCTCTTCTGTTGTTTCTCCGCCCTCCCTTCCTTCGCTCTACCCCCCCCCCCCCCCCACCTCCTCTTTCTGTCCAAGGAAGTGATCAGTCTCCCTCCCCCCCACCCCCACCCCCCACACACATTCCAAATTCCGAGGCCTTTTTTCTCACGCGTTAATAACCTCCTAAGTTCATCTTAATTACCCTCTATCTGCACCTTAATTATGTATATTCTTCATCTCCTTTAGAACATTTCATGGTCTTTATATTTCTCTCTCTCTCCTTCTCTCTCTCTCTCTCTTTCTCTCTCTCTCTCTCTTTTTCTCTCTCCTTCTCTCTTCCCATCCCTTTCTCTCTCTCTCTTTCTCTCATCTCTCTCTCTCTTCCCCCCCCCTCTCTCTCATTATTATTATTGTTATTGTGATTATTACCTTAGTCATCACCATCGCTCTCATTGTTATAACTAACACTATCAATATATTTATTATCATCATTTGTGTAGTTGTTGTTAACGATATTATTGGCATTATCGTTACTATCGCTATCAGTATTATTTTTCCCTTTTTAATACTCTTTTATAAATAGAAATAGAGATTACAACATCCTCAAAAATACCGCATAAAAAGCCACCAACATCAACAACAATAGCAACAATAACAACAACAGCAGTAGTAATATCAACAACAGTAACAACATCAATAACAACATCAACAGTAACAATAACAACAATAACATCATCAACTGCAACAACAGTAACAACAAAAATAAAGCAAAAACAACATAATCAAAAACAGAAAAAAAAAATAAAAATAAAAATAACAACACAAACAACAAAAACAAGAAAAACAAAACAAAGACGACATAATCAACAACAACAACAACAACAACAAAAACAACAACAAAACAACAGCAACAACAGCTACAAGAGACCGAGAGCGCAGAATGCTGACGGCTGCGACCTTTGCCTGGCTAATAAGGCGATATTTGATGGAATATTTCCCGTGAATCTATAACCGACGCTGATGAAGGAGAGAGGAGAGAGGGAGGGAGGGAGGGAGAGAGGAGGGAGGGAGGGAGGGAGGGAGAAAAGGGGGAGGGGAGGGAGGGAGGACGGGCGAGAAGGGGGAGGCGAGGGAGGGAGGGAGGGGGGGAGAGGAGGAGGGGAGGGGAGGGGGGGCGGGCAAAAGCACAGATAAAAAACACATATAAATCCCTCCATACATACATATATATACATGCAGAATAATTGAAATATACATAATTATATATATATATTTTATAATATAAA
>NC_051420.1:26057118-26059618 GCF_015228065.2 Penaeus monodon | reverse complement strand
TCTCTCTCTCTCTCTCTCTCTCTCTCTCTCTCTCTCTTTCTCCTTTTCTCTCTCTCTCTCTCTCTCTCTCTTTACACACACACACACACACATTTACGGATATATATATAATATTATATACATACATATTTTATATAATATATAAAATTTTAAAATATATATTAAAATATTATATATATATATATTTTATATAATTTGATATATATAATATTATATATATATATATATTTTAAAATATATATATACACACTTATATATTATAAAAGTGCAAAACATAGTGTGTGTATATATATGTATATATATATACATATATGTGTGTATATATTATAAAATAATATATATATATTATATATATATATATATATATATATATATATATATATATATATGTATGTATATATATGGATACACTCACTTTTTCTTTTTTTTAACGGTAGGTGCGTGTTTGAGCCGCCGTGGTCACATGATACTTAATTGTAGTTTTCATGTTGTGATGCTCTTGGAGTGAGTACGTGGTAGGGTCCCCAGTTCCTTTCCACGGAGAGTGCCGGTGGTACCTTTTAGGTAATCATTCTCTCTATCTATCCGGGCTTGGGACCAGCACTGACTTGGGCTGGCCCGCCCACCCAGCGGCTAGGCAGGCAATCGAGGTAAAGTTCCTTGCCCAAGGGAACAACGCGCCGGCCGGTGACTCGAACCCTCGAACTCAGATTGCCGTCGTGACAGTCTTGAGTCCGACGCTCTAACCACTCGGCCACCGCGGCCTATATATATATTTACATATATATATGTATATATATATATATATTAATATATATATATATATATATATCATTATATATATATAATATTTATATATATATATATATATATATATATATAATATATATATTATATATATATATATATATATATATATATATAATTATATATATATATATATATATAATATATATACACATATATACATACATACATTTTAAAATATATATATTATATATAATATATATATAATATAATATAAAATATATATATATATATTTTATAATATTATATAACATACAATATATTTAAAACACATATATATACGGACAAATTCAGATTATGATTAATGAATAGATAATGAACAGTGAGCCAGAATACAAACAAACAAACAGATAAACAAAAAGATGCATAAACAAACTCCAAAGCAAACGGTTCCCCTTCTTTCCCCTCGCTCGGAAGCCACGGCTGAGGAGGATCGAATTCCACATCAAGAGGTTTCGAATAACTTACCGTATTACCCCCTCCACCCACCCCACCCCCCTACCCGTACGCTGAAGGAGGGGGATATCTGCCATTATCATTGTGGCTTTTAACACTTTCCCCTCTCTTGCCCTCCTGCGTTCTCTCTCTCTCTCTCTCTCTCTCTCTCTCCTCTCTCTCTCTCTCTCTCTCTCTCTCTCTCTCTCTCTTCTCTCTCTCTCTCTCTCTCTCCCTCCCTCCTTTCCTCCCTCTCTCTATCCCCCCTCCCTCCCTCTTTCTCCCTCTCCCTCCCCCCTTTCCTTCGCACGCTCTTACACCTGCCATCACAAACCTCTCTTTCCCCTTCCTCTTTATCTCAATCTGCTATCCATTATCTGTAACGATAGCACATAGACTCGTCAGCGCGAGACAAGAGTTTCTTTGATACGTATCTGAGCTTACCCCCTTGCCCCCTTCCCCTCCCCTTACCACTTCCCCCCCTTCCCCTTCCCCTTCCCTCCCTTCCCCTTCCCCTTCCCCTTCCCCTTCTTCTCTTCTCTTATCATCAATTCGTCTTCTGTTTCTCTTCTGTTCTCTGTTTCCTTCTTCGTTGTTTTAGTTTCGTTCGCATTTTTTTTCTTCCGTGTGAGAATATGGTGTTATGAATATGATTAAAATTATGATAATGATTATATACACAGCGTAATTATATTCATATCTATGATTATAACTGCGATTAGAATGATAGCCATAATCATAACTCTGATTATAAACTATAAAAGCATGGTAAGGAACATAATTACAATTATGATTTTAATTGTATTCATTAATATGATTATAAACCATAATTATATAACTACAGTGTAGCTATATAATTGCCATTGTTATTGTCATCATTATTTAGTGTTATTGTTATCATAATTATTGGTTTATTGTAATCATTACTATCATAATTATTATTATTATTGTTATTTTTGTAACTATAATCATCACTATTATTATGTTTATTATTATTATAATTATGTTATTACTGTTATCATTGTTATTATTATTATCACAACCACCACCATTGTTATCATTTTCATTTTAAAATTATTTTCATCATCATTATAATTATTATTACCATTATCATCATTATCACCATTATTGTCATGAACATTATTATTATTACCATCATCATTTTGCCATTATCATTATCTCATAATTTTCCTCGTGTTTCGTCCATTCGTTCAAAAGTTGCGAAGAAAGGGGACTTAGATAATGGAGAGAGAAAGAG
>NC_051420.1:26049618-26052118 GCF_015228065.2 Penaeus monodon | reverse complement strand
ACATTATTTTTTACTTTTCCTCTACTCCGTTTTTTTTTCTCTCTCTCTCTTCTTTCACCCTGAATTTACTCACCCTGTTTTCTCACCCTTCTTCCTTCACCCTTCGCTAACCCTCACCCTAATTCTTCTCACTCTCCCGCTTTCTCCTCCCTCTCTTAAAGAAAGAGGGGGGGGGGGGAGAGAAGGAGGGAGTAGGAGGGGGAAGAGGGAAGGAGAAGAGAGGGTTGGAGAGGAGGGAGCAGGAAGGGGAAGAGGGAAGGAGAAGAGGGGGGGGAGAGGAGGGAGCAGGAAGGGGAAGAGGGGGGGAGGAGAGAGGGGGATGATTATTATCATTATTATCATTATCAATATTATTATTTTCATAATTGTTGTTACTGTTATTATTATTATTATTGTTATCATTATCATTATCAGTATCACTATTATTATCAATATTATTATTATTATTATTATTATTATTATTATCATTATTATTATTATTATTATTTATATATATTGTTATTACTACCATTGTTGTTGTTATTGTTGTTGTTTTGTTGCTGCTGTTATTATTGTTATTATTATTATTGTCATCATCACCATTATTAATAATATTATCATTATCATTATTGTTATCATTTTTATTATTATCATTATTATTTATTATCATTATTATTATTATTATTATTATTATTATTATTATTATTATTATTATTATTATCATTATTATTATTATTATTATTATTATTATTATTATTATTATTGTTGTTGTTGTCGTTATTATTATTATTATTTATTATTATTATTATTATTATTATTATTATTATTATTATTATTATTATTATTATTATTATTATTATTATCATTAATTATTATTATTATTATTATTATTACTATCGTTATTATTATCATTCTATTGTTAATGTTGTTGCTGTTGCTATTATTGATGTTATTATCATTATCATTATAATTATCAGTATTGATATTATCATTATTACTATTATTGTTGTTGTTGTCATTATTATTGTTATGATTATTTATTGTCATTATCATTATTGTCATCGTTGTATCATCATCATTATTATTTTACCATGATTATCCTCATCATTGTTATCATTAGTATTGCTATTACCTGCATTATCATCACTACCATTATCATTATCATTATCATCATCATTAGCATCATTATTTTCATCATTAACATTATCATTATTATCATGATGATCATACCATCGGCATCGCTATTATCCACCCTGTCACTTCTGCTACAATCATTACCATGGCTATGATAATCACCATCCCCATTATTACCATTAACCAACAGTAGACCATCACCGTAATCTGCACAATGTAACAATTATCCTGAAAATGAAATTGCATATTGTTTTGATTATTATAATCGTGAAGACAATTGTTTTTCACTCCCTCGTTGGAACCTCTCGACGCACACTTAAGGTGAGTCACGTGTTCACAATTCCTTAAGTACTTACTCTTTACTACTTATCGTTATAATCAAGCTCCGCCTATCTCCTCTTTATCTGTCTGCCTGCCTTTCTGTTTGTCTGTCTTTCTGTCTGTATGTATGTATGTCTGCTTTTCTCGTTCTGCCTTTCTCTGTCTGTCTGTCTCTGTCTCTGTCTCTATATTTGAGTGTGTGTGTGTGTGTGTGTGTGTGGGTTGTGTGTGTGTGTGTGTGTGTGTGTGTGTGTGTGTGTGTGTGTGTGTGTGTGTATGTATATATATATATATATATATATATATATATATATATATATATATATATATATATATATATATATACATATACACAAATATATGTTCCCTTAATTGTCTCTATGTCTCTACTTTTCTCTCTGCTCGTCTATTCCTTCCAGATATCAATTTATATCTATATCTGTCTACCTCTCTATCGCTTTATCTCCTTGTCCTGTGCCTCATCTATCTCTCCTGCTCGTCAGCCTCAGCAAAGGGTGTCGTGTGACAGAAAGTGTGCAGTTCTTCTTTCACCCTCTAAACACTGATAGTATATCGCTGTTTGCCTTCGTCTGTCTGTCTCTCTGTCTTTGTATGTTTCTAGATTCATCTTCTTCCTTTTCGTTTTTTTATTATTCTTATTCTCCTTTGTCAATCTCCCTGTCTGTCTGTCTGTCTATTTGTTGGTCTGTCTGTCTGTCTATTTGTTGGTCTGTCTGTCTGTCTGTCTCTTCCTCGCTCTTTCTCTCCTTCCCTCCCTCTCCCTCTCCCTCTCTCTCTCATTCTCTCTCTCTCTCTCCCTCTCTCAGTCTCTCTCTCTCTCTCTCTCTCTCTCTCTCTCTCTCTCTCTCTCTCTCTGTCTGTCTGTCTGTCTGTCTGTCTGTCTGTCTGTCTGTCTCTCTCTCTCTCTCTCTCTCTCTCTCTCTCTCTCTCTCTCTCTCTCTCTCTCTCTCTCTCTCTGTCTCTCTCTCTCTCTCTCTCTCTCTCTCTCTCTCTCTCTCTCTTCTGTCTGTCTCTTCTCTCTCTCTCTCTCTCTCTCTCTCTCCTC
>NC_051420.1:26016044-26018544 GCF_015228065.2 Penaeus monodon | reverse complement strand
CATCTTATCTTTCAATCTCCAAGAAAGAGGAGACAAAAGAGAGAGAGAGAGAGAGAGAGAGAGAGAGAGAGAGAGAGAGAGAGAGAGAGAGAGAGAGAGAGAGAGAGAGAGAGAAGAGAGAGAGACAAAAAGAGAGAGATAGATGGATAGATTGATAGATAGACATATATATAGAGAAAGAGAGAGAGAGAGAATCAGAAAACAGTCAGAGAGAAACAGAGAGAGAGACAAACAAACAGACAGAGAGACAAAGACACCATGAAAAAGGGATAAAAAGAGAGAGAAAAAAATGGGGATAATGACGAACAGAAATGTATACATGATAATGGTTAATTACGTGGAAGCGGGACAGCGCTGGAGGGAGCGTGGGCGCCGTAAATCACGGAGTTATGAGGCGGTGGGCGGTCAGTAGCCCATTCTTCAGGGGGAGTGGGCGGGAGGGGGGGGGGAGGGCAGCCGGTATTGTTACTCCTCGATACCCATAATGGGCAGTTTAGTGTCAAGGAAACGAGGAGGAGGAGGAGGAGGAGGAGGAGGAGGAGGAGGAAGAAGGGGGGAGGGGGAGAGGAGGAGGAGGAGGAAAAGGAGGAGGAGGAGGAGGAGGAGAAGGAGGAGGGGGGGAAGAAGAGGAAAAGGGACGATGAGGGAGGAGAAAAAAAAGAGGAGGAGGAGAAAAAGAGGGATAAAGAGGAGGAAGAGGAGAAGGAGAAAGAGAAGGAGGACGGAGGAGCAGAAGGAGGTATGTATACACACGCACAAACATACACACAATTCGTTAACATTCAACAAACTCACTGAAACGTCACACCAAGGAAATTCCGCGACCTGCCACCAGATGTCACGTGCAAGACTCACTCACCTCTTGAAGTGTGCGTTTCATGTCACTTCCTCCACTGGTTAGTTCTCGATCGACGTGACACGAGAATAAGAGAAACAAAGAAGAAGAAGAAGAAGAAAAAGAAAGAAAAGAGAAAGAAAATCGTGATCTATCTTCTAAATTAATGTTGACTCCGTGAAGACGTCGTGCATTTTATGGTAAATATTTCTAATTCTTCGCCTCTAATCTTCTATCAAATCTCTCTCGCTGACTTCAAAAGCACCGCTCTATTGATTCGCTGTTGCCGGTGAAGTGAGCTGATGACCGAGGCAAATACGAGAGGGGGCGGGGGGGGGGGGGGAGGTGACAAAGGGGGGGGGGGGTGACAAAGGGGGGGTGGGGTAAGATGGAGGGGAGGAGAGGGAGGCGATGCTGGATGAGAGAGAGGAGGGGGAGAGGGAAAGGAGGAGAGAGGAGGAGAGTGTAGGGGGAGGGAAGGAGGCGGAGAGGGAGAGTGGAAGAGAGATAGATAGTAGATAGAGCGAGAGAGAGAGATAGAGAGATAGATAGATAGATAGATAGACACAGAGAGAGAGAGAGAGAGAGAGAGAGAGAGAGAAGAGAGAGAGAGATGAGTGATACGAATGGATGAGAAAGAGAGAGAGAGGAGATGATAAGAAAAAACGAAGGAGACTGAGGGAGAAATTAAGGAAAAAGAGAAGGAAAGACCGAGGGAGGAAGTAGATGGGAATAAGAATGTGAGAGATAGAGAGAGAGAGAGATGGCGTAGGGTGAAAGAAGGGGAGGGAGGAGGTAAGGGAGAAATGGAGAAAGGAGAGTGAGGGAGATTGTCGATGAAATAATATCGAAAGTCTAATTTTTAAGCACTGTATATGCATAACAATATATACTGTACCTATCAAGTCCTAATCTGTCAATCTCTCTCTTTTTCTCTCTCACTCTCTCTCTCTCTCTCTCTGTCCTCTCGCTCTCGCTCTCGCTCTCTCTCTCTCTGTCTCTCCCCCCCCTCTCTTTTTATTCTCTCTCTATCTCTCTTCTCTGTTTTTCTCCTCATTTTTTTCCTCTATCTTTCTTTTATTGTTTTTATTGTCAATGGTGAATATACACAGTGAAATAATCTGCTATCCTATTCTCTTTCTCTTTCCCCATTCCTCTCCTCTTCCTCTTTTCCTCCTCTTTTCCCCATTCACCACCATCACCACCTCTTCCCTTTTCCTCCACCTCTTCCCCTCCACCACCACCACCACCTCCTCCTCCACCACCCCCATCACCACCACCACCTCCTTTTTCCTCCATCACCACATCCTCCTCCACCTTTTCTTCCTCCCCCTCTTCCTCTTACCTGGCCTCTCTGGCGACGGGACAGCGATAGTTATTATTATTATTATTATTATCATTATTATTATTATTATCATCATCATCATCATTATTATTATCATTATCATTATCTCCTCCTCCTCCTTCTCCCTCTTATCTTCTCTAACTCGTTGTTTTCTCTCTCTCTCTCTCTCTCTCTCTCTCTCTCTCTCTCCTCTCTCTCTCTCTCTCTCTCTTTCTCTCTCTCTCTCTCTCTCTCTCTCTTTCTCTCTCTCTCTCTCTCTCTTTCTCTCTCTCTCTCTCTCTCTCTCTCTCTCTCTCTCTCTCTCTCTCTCTCTCTCTCTC
>NC_051420.1:26011044-26013544 GCF_015228065.2 Penaeus monodon | reverse complement strand
TGAGGTTAGAAGGATAGAGGGGGGGGGGAGGGGGATAGAAAGAGAAAAGGAGGAATAACAGAGTGTGATGATAACGTAAACATAGGCCAAAAGTGGTGATGATGGTGATGATGAAAATGATGTTGATGATAATGATGATGACAACAACAACAACGATAATGAGAATAATAGTGATAACAATGATAACAACAAGGTTGATAATAGTGATGATAATGATTACATTATTATCAGTAAACATAGTAAAAACAATTACGATGAGGTAAAGATGTTTAGATTAAAGATGAAATGATTGAAAATATCCAAGCTATTAATGATAAAAAAAAAAAAAAATATGAATATTAATAAAACTTAAAATAACAACATTAACACTACCAGTGGTATCAAGAAAATAATAATGTTAACTACACCAATAATCATATTTTCAATAATACTGGCGATAACTATAATGATGATGATGTTAACATTAACAAGAATATCGTCATCAATAATGACGATAGATAATAATAATGACTATGATAGTGATGATATATAACAGTGATAACAATGAAAATAACAACAACTGCAACAACAACAAATCAACAATAATGATAATAAAGACAATGATAATGGCAATAGAAAAAAGTAATGATAATGATAATAATAAAAAAACAATGACAGTAATAAAGATAATAATGATAAAGATTAAGATGATGATAATAATCATGGTAACAATGATAGAGACATTAATAATTATCATGATAATGTTTATAACAATAATAGCAATTATTATCACAATAATGAAAATTATAGTAATGATGATGATGATAATAATGATGATAATAACAATAATAATAATGATAATAATAATAATGATAATAATAATAATATTAATAATAATAATAATAATAATAATAGAAGGAAAGGAAAGAGAGAGGAAAGAAGAAGGGAGGACAGGAAGACGAGAAGAGGAAAGAAAAGAGTTAGAAAGAGGAAATGGTTAGAAAAAAGATAGAAAGAGAGAGGAAAGATGGATGAGCGAGAGAGAGAGAGGAGAGAGAAAGAGATGCGAGAGAGAGAGAGAGAGAGAGGAGAGAGAGAAGGAAGAGAGAAAACAACGAGTTAGAGAAGATAAGAGGGAGAGAAGGAGGAGGAGGAGAAGAGAAGGAGGAGGAGGAGAGAAGAGGGATAAGAGGAATGGTGGGGGGGCGGGGGGAGGGGGGTAGGGGGGGGGGGACGGAAGGATCCTATTGACATAAGGATATGGAAGTCCTCTCGGTCTCTGAAGTGGCTGGCAGTGAGGGGGTGCGGTGAAGGGGTGGGTGGTTGGGGGGTGAAAGTGAAGGGGTGAAAGTGTGGGATGAAGGGAGGTGAGGTTGAAGGGACGGTGGAAGGGGGGGAGTATGTGAGGGGCGTGTGAAGGGGGGTGGAGCTATACGACTTGGGCATGGGGTGAAGGGGTGGTGAAGGGGGGGGTGAAGGGGGGATGAAGGGGGTGGAGGGAGGCAAAGGGGGGGCGACGGAGGAGGTGAAGGGGGGTGAAAGGGGGGGATGAGAGGTACATGGGAGGGGGTCTGGGGGGGTGGAAGTGGAGTCTGTGATGGTGAAGATGAAAGTGATGTTGATAATGATGATGACAACAACAACAATGATAATGATGGTAATAATAATAACAATGATAACAACAAGGTTGATAATAGTGATGATAATAATTATATTATTATCAATAAACATAGTAAAAACAATTACGATGATAATGGTAATAATAATAATTATTATCATTATTATTATTATTGTTATAATTTATGTTAAAAATAAGCATAATAATAATGATAATAACGATAATTAACAGTAATAATAATAATAATAATAATAATAACAATAATAATAATAATAATAATAATTTTAAGAATAATAATAATAATATTAATAATAATAATAATAATAATAATAATAATAATAATAATAATGATAATGTAAAATAATAATAATAAAAAAAAATAAAAATTATTATTATTATTATAATGATAAGACTCTCTCTCTCTCTCTCTCTCTCCCTCTCTCTTATCTCTCTCTCTCTCTCTCTCTCTCTCTCTCTATCTCTCTCTTCTCTATCTATATATATATATATTCTATATATATATATATATATATATATAATATATATATGTGTGGTGTGTGGTGTGGCGCTGGTGTGGTCTTGTGTTTGAGTGTATGTGTGTGTGTTTTTTGTGCTTTATGCGGGCGTTGTGTGGGTGGTAATCGTACGCGCGTGCGCATGTGTGTGTGCGCGTGTGTATGAAACGCGCCGTTGGAAAAAAATTAAAATAATACAGGCGTAAGGGATTAAGTCTTTGCGCTGAATCCTGGCCTGACGCCTCACGAAATCAGCAAAGGCAGCAGTAAAATAAAGGAAGTTCATAAAGTTCCAGTTGGTCGAAGTTGGCTTTGTATCAAAATAACCTTTGAAACGGAAGAGAGAGAGAGAGGGTGGGTGGGTAGGGATAAATGGGGAGAGAGAGAA
>NC_051420.1:26001044-26006044 GCF_015228065.2 Penaeus monodon | reverse complement strand
ATTCATATGGATAGATGGATAGCAAGATAGATAGATAAATAAACAGACACAGATAGATAGGTATGATATATATAGACATAATCAAGAAGCCATCATTATAAACTATAGCCAGAATGAGGATGAACAATCTCTAGAACATTCTACGACGCATCTCAAATGGATATACATTTTCATATAGGTTATAATCTAAGCTGTATGTAACTCATGTTTTCTAGACGCAATTCTATTGAAAGGCGTAGAGAAAACGGCAGTTACGTTATGATGAATACCATTTTGCGAGAGAGAAGATCGTTGTGTTAATTATATTAGATATTATAATGAATAAATACTCACATAAAGGAACAGTGATAGTGATGAAGATGATTTAATGTATAGGTTAGTAATTAACAATGGTAATGGCGAAAATCCAATAATGGTAGCATCAATGTCATTGAATATACTAATTTTCATTAATGCGATGATTATGCTCAAGATAATGATGCCGATAATGATAATCATTAATAACGATAATGATGAGGGGGATATTAGTAACAATTATAGTAAAAATAATAGTAACGTTGATGATGATAACGATTATTATCTTCATTATCAATTATTGTTTTCATTAATATCGTTATCATTTCCATCAGCATCAATCATCATCATAATCATTATCATTAATATAATTGTTATCATCAATTATCATTATTGCATCATCAGCATAACAGTTAAAAAAGAAATATCAATATCAACATTGATATAATATAAACCTAATAAAATAATAGTACTGTTAATACTGATGATAACGACGGTTTTTGCAACTGAACCAATTAAATCTTTGCAATTAAATTTATATGTCCATATACTATTAATACTACTCTCGCTGCAACTACGTTAATAATCTTAACGAAAGGAAAGACAGACATGATAATGATATTGAAGAGAAATATATACGCGGAATAAAGTGAAAATGTAAATACAAAAACTATGATGATAATGATGATAGTAACGAGAGTGAAAATAATGCAAGTGGCAACAACTATAATAAACACGATAATAAAATAGTATCCCCTTTATCGTTATCATTTTATCAGTGAATAATGAGAGAAGAAATTAGTATTTATTGTTAACAGTATTAAATCGTTGTTTCTTTAAAATATTGATGATGATGTATCAATACTGAAAATGAAAGGGTGGGCGTGATGATACTGATAATCACGATAATAATAATGATCAAAATAACAATAATGATAATGATAGCAGTGATAATATTAATGATAACATTGATAATAATAATAACAATAATTATGATAATAATCAAAACAATGATACTGATAATAATGATAATAATAATAGCAATAATAATAATAAGAGTAAAAAAGATAATAATGATAATGATAACAATAATAATAATAATAATAATAATAATGATAATAATAATAAATAATAACAATAAATAATAATAATAATAATAATAATAATAATAATAATAATAATAATAATAATAATAATAATAATAATAATAATAATAACAAAAACAACAATAACAACAACACGAATAAGTGTAAGAGTAAAAATATCTACAACAACAACGATCACTTTATCTCCTCCTTTTGAACGGCCAATGAGCACCAAATGATAATTTAGTAATCACGAAAGAAAAAAAAAATATATATTCACAACAAATGCCTCATTTGGTCAGCTAATTTTCGGTCAATTTTTGAGAGCAAATGATTCCTTTTGGATTTCGGGTAATTAGCGGTTTTTAATTGCTTCCTATCTCTTTGCTTCTCCTTCCTTCCCTCTTCTCTGTTTCTCTTTTCCTTTTTTTTCTTGTTTATTATCTGTTTCTTGGTTCTTCCCTTTTTTATTTTCATTTTTTTTTTCTTCCCTTCTCTTCTGTTTTCTTTTTCCGTCTTCTGTTCTTTCTTCTCTTCTGTTTTCTTTTTCCTTCTCGTCTGTTCTTCCTTCGCCTCTTCTTTTTCCCCTTTCTTTCCGTTTGCGATGTTTCTCTCTCCTCTTTCTTCCTTCTCCTGTCTTTCTCTCCCTCTCTCCCTCCTTTCTTTCCTCTCTCCACCTCCTTCTTCTCTCTTTAGCCTATCCCCTTCTTCTTCCTCTATCACCCCTCTCCCCTTATTCTCCTCTCTCCCTCCTCTTTATCATCATCTCTCTAATTCTCTCTCCCTTCATCTCTCTTCTCTTCTTCCTCACTGCTTTTTCTCCTTCCCTCTTTCACCCCCAACCCTCCTCCTTCCCCCTCCTCCCCTACCCTCTTCCCCCATCTCCCCCCCCACCCCACTACCCTCCTCCTCACTCCTCCTTTCCCCTCCATATGCTCCCCCACCCCTCCTTCCCCTCTCCTTAACCTCCACCCCACCACCCCTCCCCAACCTTCCTCACTCCACCTCTACCTCTTCCTCCACCCCCCCCTGCCCAACCCTCCCCCTCCTCTCCCCTAAACCCCAACCCTCTCCCTCCTCCACCACCCCTTCTCAACCCTCCCCTTCCTTCCCCTCCCCCTTCACCCCAACCATCTCCCTCCTCCTCCACCCCAACCCTCTCCCTCCTCCCCTCCTCCCCCCCACCCCAACCCTCTCCCTCCTCCCCCTCCACCAACCCTCCACCATACCCTCTCCCCCTCCTCCCCCCCCCCCTTCCCCGCATCGCACGTACACCGAACTCCAACCTCGTTTACGTAGATGGGAAGTTGAGGTTACTGTGTTTGCCTCTTGAAGTCGATAGACCGAGGAACGATTAACGAGTTTGTCGATAGATAATGGCTTTCGGGCCACTGTTGGGCCGGCCTGTCGATTGGCCTTCGGAGTCGATTGGCTTGTGTTGTTTTGTTTTTGTTATTGTTTTTTTTTGTGATTGAATTTTGTTGTTGTTTTTGTTATTGTTATTTTTGTTAATGTTATTATTTTTATTGTTATTTTTGTTATTGTTATATTGTTGTTATCATTGTTAGTCTTATTATTGTTATTTTCTTATTCTATTGTTACTGTTGTTGTTGTTATTATCATTATTATTATTATTATTATTATTATTATTACTATTATCATCTTTATCATTATCATCATCGTTATCATTATCATTTTATAGTCATTATGTTTATTGTCACTGGTATTATTATTACCGTTATTTCTTATTACTGTCATTATTGTTATTGATATCGTTATCATTACTATTATCTTTACTACTATTATCATTATTATCATTATTATTATTATTATTATTATTATTATTATTATTATTATTATTATTATTATTATTATTATCATTACTATTATTATTATTATTATTATTATTACTATTGCCATTATTATCATTATCATTATTATTATACCAATTATTTATCATACAAATGGTCCATCACAAAGATAGATAGATAAATAGATAGACAGATAGACAGGTAGAGTGGAAGAGTGAGTGAGAGAGAGAGAGAGAGAGAGAGAGAGAGAGAGAGAGAGAGAGAGAGAGAGAGAGAGAGAGAGAGAGAGAGAGAGAGAGAGAGAGAGAGAGGAGAGAGCGAGAGAGAGAGGGAGAGAGAAAGACAGACAGACAGACAAATATAAGAGATAGAAAATAAGATACCCCCCCCCCCCCACCCAATCTCTTTCCCCAAACAGAAACCTCAAAAACTAAAACATCTACCAATCACCCCCCCCCCTTCCACCCTCATCCCCCCACACCCCACACAAGTAATCACCCCCTCTCCCTCCCTCCCTCCCTCCCTCCTTCCTCCCCCCCCTCCCCCACCCTTATCCCCCACACACACCCCACACAAGTAATCACCCCCCTCCCTCCCTCCCTCCTTCCTTACTCCCCCCCTCCCCCACCCTCTCTCTCTCTCTCTCTCTCCCATAAACCACAAAATTTAGTAATTACCAAAGTGCTTTCTTAAGCGCCCGCCCACCGCACATTTCCGCTGCTCTGAACGCCCACCACCCAACGGCAGACCCGTGCGGCTCTCAGAAACCATGGCTCGAGGTGGTAATGTATGCAAATCAGCTGGTGGAAGGTGATGGAGGGGGTTGGGAGGGAGGTAGGGGGTAAGGGGTGTGAGGAAGGGGTGGGGGGTGGCGAAGGAAGTCAGGTTTGGGAGGGGGGTAAGGGCGGGGGAGAGGGGAGGGGAGGAGGGATGGGGTAAGGAAGGTGAGGGAGTGGCGAAGGAGGGTGGGGGAGTAGGGGTGGGGGTGGCGAAGGAGGTCGGTGAGCAGGAGGATAGAGAGGGGAGGGGATGGGGGTGAGGGTGACGAATAGGTTCGAGGGTGGGGGTGGGGGGTGGGGCGTAGGAGTGGGGTTTGGAGTGAGACGTGAGGTGGAGGAGGATGTGAGGGGGGGAGGGGGTAGGAGTGAAGGAGTCGCGAGGAATGAAGAGGGAGAGGGAATTGGGGTGAGAGAGGGGAGGGAAGGGGAGAGGGAAATGGCCTGAGGGAAACGTGGGGGGGGGGAGAAGGGGGTTTGTGGGGAAGGGATGAGCGAGAGGAGACGGATTAGAGGGGGAGGGGTAGAGTGAGTGAATATGTTGAGTAGGAGGGAGGTAGAGGGAGGAGAGGGAAGAAGAGAGATTTCATGGGAGGGAGGGAGAGGGAGGGAGGGAGGGGGAAGGGAGATTTCATGGGAGGGAGGGAGAGGGAGGAGAGGGAGGAGAGGGAAGAGGAAGAGAGATTCTGCGGTAGGGAATGGAGGAGGGGGGAGGGGGCGAGAGAGAAGGAGAAGGTGATTATGTAAAGGTGTCGATGAAGATGGGGTCTCGACAGGCAGAAGGGTGCAAAGACCAGCGTGTGGCACGAAGGGCGGGCGAGAGAGGGAGGGAGATGCATGGAAAATATTTAGCCAGGTCATGCAATCTTCTGTACAAAAATAAAGAGGAAAGTCTCCAGAAAGTTAATTAACTAATTAACTATCACAGTCACTAATCAATGTAAGTATTAGCCTTAGTATTATCGTTATCATTAGGATAATATTACTACTATTACCACTATTATGGTATTATGATGAGTCTCTGCAATATCATC
>NC_051420.1:25986044-25993544 GCF_015228065.2 Penaeus monodon | reverse complement strand
TTCAGCCTCATTTGCATTTCAATATTTCAGATATTTTATATCTCTATTTTAGGTATTTTATCAACCTATTTTAGGTATTATATATCTCCATTTTAACTATTTCATATCTCTATTTTAGGCATTTTATATCTCCATTTTAGGTATTTCATATCTCTATGTGTAAGCCGCTTATTATTTACGTCAAATTTCCCGCGCGTCCGCCATGAAGTAGTGCCATCTATCGGCGTTTCGTTTCACTCATCGGTTTGAGTTCATGGTTTATGAATGAATTACGAATTCATTCTGGAAGTAAAGGCTATAAAATCTATTTTGTAATGGAAATGATGTTAGTATGTTTGGTTTTGATTTTTTTTGTTTGTTTGTTTTTATTGTTATAGAAAACGGTCTTATGACATTATAAACTGAATGAAACGTGAGCTTTTGAAGATGGGTATGTTATCAAAAAGCTAAAAAGAAAAAGATATTGTGTCAATTTCAATGCTCTCTCTCTCTCTCTCTCTCTCTCTCTCTCCATCTCTCTCTCTCTCCCTCTCTCCTCTCCTCTCCATCTCCCTCTCTCTCTCTCCCCTCAAAAAAAAAAACTCCTCTCTCTCTCTCCCCTCTCCCCCTCATCTCTTCTCTCTCCCCTCCTCTCTCTCTCTCTCCTCTCTCTCATCTCTCTCTCCTCCCCCTCTCTCTCTCTCTCTTTTTAAACTTGGATGCCCACTGACTCCCAAAGTTCTCGTCATGAGGAAAGAGCTAGACCTCCCCTCTATTCACAGTCGCGTCATCCAAGTTAACACCATACTTGGCATCAGACTCCTGCAGATTCTACCCAGACCACAAATCTCCAATATTCTCTCAAACGAATAAATTACAGAGTTAGGCATAACCCAAACCTCGATACTCCAATCTCATACATTCCAACTTAGAATGGAAAACAAAAACTGCTCAAACTATTATTTTTCTTAAATGTATGGAACAACCAAGCTATTAACATTCCAAAACAGTACTTACTGCTCCTTGGCACAGAACTCATGTACATGCTTCTGTTGATAAACTAACAGGGCCCAATCCATTGCTTCAAAAACGGAACTAAAAGCCCATTACTTGAAATATATAGATGACATACTACATCCCCCTCATTGCCGCCCCCCCTTGAAATCTACTGTGATGCCTCCATTGGTCCCCCATGGAGCAGCAGGGATTGGTGTACTAATTCCTGATATATTTTTTTTGAAGAAAGTGTGTGTATTTCCAACTGGACAAGCACAACTGATGCCGAGTCAGTAGCCATATATCATGCCATTAAGAAAGGTAGTGACACAGCGACACCTGGCGACTTTACTGACAGCCAGGGCGCTCTTCATAGGCTCACTGCATTTAATGCAGAAAACATGGTAACTAGAAATATCCTTCACGAAATTTCTAAACTATCAGAACAGGGTATCCAAGTGCCCACCTATACTGATCCCTCTCATATAGAATATCATTGTGTGACAGGGCTGATCGTTTGGCCAGATTAGCACTTTCCCATGAAGATCCCTATTATGTTTGTGCCGCTATCTCTCAACCAAATGAAAAAACGTGTTTTAGCTGTCCTTCGAGATTATGAGGGTCAGGTATGGGCCACTGAGAAGATGAAAAAAGATGGACATGGGACTATTTGGCATTACGAGAGTATTGCTGGGACCTAAAATTAGACAAACCCTATAAAGTCCCATCATGGACTGTCACGGAGACAGCAGGTTACTTTGACTAACTTTTCGCCCTAGGGATATCAGTACACTTACAATATGTACAGGATGCGTTTTTGGAGGCAAAACCAGTTTTCCCTATCACCACAGCAAACTTTGCAAAGCGCCCAAGTCGCATAATCTTAACCATTACTTACTCTGTTTTCCAAAAACTGCATCCTATCGATCAAATACTACTGTTTCACAGATTAGCACTTGTTGATTATTTAACTTTATTATAGACACTGGTCTTTTCTTTGACTGATTAGTGATATAAAAGTTTTTTTTTTTACCGCCAAATGATATCTTTTATATGTGATAATAGCACAGCCCATCAGCATGTAATAACACTAATGTTTGACTAATAGCCCTCTACACGAATAGAAGCACAGCCAGTTGGATGATACTTTGGTATCTGACCCTGCTTTTTGCAGGGCCTGTACACTGTTCTGTAAATAAATTTTATCAAATCAAATCAATCTCTCCCCTCTCCTCCTCTTTTCTCTCCTCTCTCTCTTTCTCTCTCTCTCTCTTTCTCTCTCTCTCCCCTTTTCTTCTTTCTCCTCTCCTCTCTCTCTCTCTCTCTCTCTCTTCTCTCTCTCTCTCTCTCCCCCCCCCCCCCTCTCCCTCTCTCTCTCTCTCTCTCCTCTCCCCCCCCCCCCCCCTCTCTCCCCTCTTCTCTCTCTCTCTCCTTTTCTCTCCTCCTCTCTCTCTCCTCTCTTCTCTCTCTCTCTCCCTTTTCTCTCTCCCTCTCCTCTCTCTCTCCCCTCCTCTCTCCCCCTCTCCTTTCCCCTCTCTCTCTTTCCCTCCCCCCTCTCTCTCTCTCTTTCCTCCCCCTCTCCCTCTCCCCTCTCTCCCTCCCCCCCTCTCCCTCTCTCCTCTCTCTCTCTCTCCCCTCTCTCTCTCTCTCTCTCTCTCTCTCTCTTTCTCTCTCTCTCTCTCCTCTCTCTCTCTCTCTCTCTCCTCTTCCTCTCTTCTGTCTTCTCTCTCTCTCCTCTCTCCTCTCTCTCTCTCCTCTTCTCTCTCTCTCTCTTTCCTCTCTCTTACCTTTTTATTTTAAATTTTTTCTCTCCCCCTCCCTTTTTTATTTTCCCCTCCCTTAATCTCTTTATTTCCTTCTTTTTCTTTTTCCCCTTTTTATTTTTTCTTTCTTCTTAAAAAATTTTTTCTTCTTTCTTATTTTCCCCCCCACCCCCCACCAAACCCCCTTATTTTTATTAAATTAATTTTTCTTTTTCTTATTTTTAATTTTTTTTTTTTTTTTTTTCCTTTTTTTCCCTTTCCTTTTTCCTTTTTTTTTTTCCCCTCTCCTCTCCTTCTTAAAAAAATTTTTTTTCCCCTTTCCCCCTTTTTTCCCCCCCCCCCTTTTTTTTATTTTTTTTTCCCATCCCCCCCCTTTTTTTTCCCTTTTTTTTTTTTTTTCTTACCCCCCCCCCCCCCCTTTTTTCCCCCTTTTTCTTTTATCCCCCCCCCTTTTTTTTTTCCCCTTGTCTCCTTTTTTTTTTCTTTTATGTTTTTAATCTTTATTTTTTTTAAATTTAAAAATTTTTTCTATGTTTTTTTCATAAAAAATTTTCTTTCCCTTTTTTTAAATTTCTCCCTTTTTTTAAATTCCCTCCCATTTCCCTCCTCTTTCCTTTTCATTCCCCCGGGGGGTTTCTCCCCTTTTCCTTTCACTTCCTTTTCCCCTTCCCTTTCCTTTCCCCTTTTCCTCCCTGCTTGCTTCCCTTTTTTTCTTTCTTTTCCCTCGTTCCTTTATTACGATTGATGGATTAAATTTTAAGTTAAAAATTAGATGCTAACGCTTACTACACGTAAAAGATAGATTGATTTTGATTAACCAAAACTCCTTATAATCAACAATAAAAAATAATTGAGGTTTTAAAAATAAAAATTATTAATTCTGTTTTTTTTAAAAATTCTCTTGGTTTTCTATTTCTTTTCTCCATTTTTACAACCACCCCCCCCCCCCCCCTTTTAATTTTTTAAACTTTCCCAAATTTTTTCCCCCTTGTTATTTATCCCCCCCTTTTCATTACCTTATTTTATTTTTTAAAACCCCCCCCCCCTTCTTTATTTCTATTAAGATTTAATATTTCTACTATACCTTTAAAAATTAATAAAATAATAAAATAATAATATAATTAAACCAAAAAAAATTCCCTTTTTTCCCCTAATTTATTTTAAAAGATACTTATAGAAGAGGAGATATAAAATTTTTGAAAACCTTTATAATATAAAAAAATTTTAAAATTTTAAAAAAATAATGTAACGTTAAAATTTAAAATTTTTTTAAACATATAAAATAAAAAGAATAATAATTTTTAAAAATTTTTTTCTAATTAAAAAAATTTTTTTAAAAACTTTTTTAATTTTAAAAAAATTAATTAAAAATTTAAAAGAAAAAATATAATATAAAATTTTAAAAATTTTTAAAAATTAGGCATAGTATAATATAAAATAATAACGAATATAGTGTAAATAATAATGTATTCTTAATAATCAATTATAATAAAATAAAACACACAACAACAAACAACAACAACACAAAATAATATAATAATAATAAAATAATAATATATGATTATGATGATGATTAAATGAAACGATATTGTGATAATAATAATAATAATAATCAGAAATAATATGAATATATATAGTAGGGATAATAAATTATAATAAAGATTACAATAACATATATACATATATGATAATAAAAATTTGACACTACTACTCTACTACTTCAAATGATAATAAATAAAAAATAATAATAAACAAAAATAAAACCAAAAACAACAACAAACAACAACAACAATAATAATAATAATAATAATAATGATAATAATAATAGTAATGATGATGATGATGAAGATGATGATGGTGAATATAACAATAATAATAATAATGATAATAATAATAATAATAATAATAATAATAATAATGATAACAGTAATAATAATAATAATAACAATAATTATAATGATCATGATAATGATAACAATAATGATAATGATCATAATAATAATAGTAAACTTCATAATGATAATAGCAACAATTATATTGATAATGATAATAATGATATTAATGATAATAATAATAATAATAATAATAATAATGATAATAATGATGATAATAATAACTATGATATTAATAGTAATAACAATGACGATAATAATTCAACATGCAAAGACTCGGTTCCTGGGCAGTTGCATTAACACAGAAAGGCAGGATATTCTCCTTGCTCCTGATAATCTGAAACATAATGCAAGCAGTGATTTGCAACTTACCTTTACAAATTCTAAGACAGATCCAAAATCCTAGACTTGCAATATCATTAAGTTGATAGAGCGTAATCTGTTGAATGCATAGAGAGCGGGGTTCCGATTAAGATTTGCATGGATCCCTTATCACGTTGAAATATTATTGCATGCTAACGCCCTTGCAACGAGTACCTACAATTGAGGTAGAATTGATTTTCAGTTACCAAATCTCTCTTCATATCCATTAACAAATCAAAAATTAATTGACGTCTTCTCAGAGACTTACGAAATTATGTATCTCTCTCTCTCTCTCTCTCTCTCTCTCTCTCTCTCTCTCTCTCTCTCTCTCTCTCTCCATCCCCCCCTCCCCCCCTCTCTCTCTCTCTCTCCATCCCCCCTCCCCCCCTTCTCTCTCTCTCTATCTCTCTCTCTCTCCACCCCCCCCCCCCTCTCTCTCTATCTCTATCTCTTACGAGATTATGTATTAAATACTATATGACAGCTTTAGATAGATTATATAAATAATCTGATGATATAAATAATCTGATTAGAAAGTGCAATATAGTTATATTCCGTTTTAGCTTTTCATATCCGCTCTATTTTCCAAAATAACTTTATAGAACGGAGGAGAGATTCATAATACAACTTTATATGATAAGCTGTGTTCAGAACTCAAACAACAAACGCTTTTCAGTACAAGAATTAGTGTAGCGTATCTTCAAACCTGCTGCTAAGGATGTTTTGATTTATATCAGTATTCTATCTATAAAAAAAGATAATATATATATTTTTGGGTCATCTTTCAATTGTATCTTGACTTTGTATCTTATGACTGATTAATAAAAGCCCCTTGCATTGAATTCTTGACAAGACAAATTAAATTAATCATTGAGAAAAAGACCAGAGTGAATATCAATTTATGAATTTAGAATTTAGAATTACTTTTTAATACATGAGTGAATTCAACATAACTTCAGATGCGTGTGCGTTATTTTTAATGAATAATAACCTCCTATCTAGAATCTAGATATGGTACAAATTAAATATTGTAATGAGACCAGCGTGATTATCATTCGTCATCTGATGTGAAATTACGTTTGTGTGTGTGTGTGTGTGTGTGTGTGTGTGTGTGTGTGTGTGTGTGTGTGTGTGTGTGTGTGTGTGTGTGTGTGTTTTCTTTGTCTGTGTGTATGTGAGTGTGTAAATGTATATATGTGTGTGTATGTGTGTATGAGTTGACAATGTGTATGGCGCATTTTAAAGTCACAAGAGTTTTTATCCACAAGCCCTAAAAAAAATATCATTATCATACAAACACACACACACACACACACACACACACACACACACACACACACACACACACACACACACACACCACACCTACATACGCACTTGAGCATCAAATTATACATAAAGACCCATACACGCACTCGCTTGGATTAACACACTCATCCCCACAATAAGTCCACAAACAAAGAAAATCCAAAAAAGAAAAAAAAAAAAAGAACAAATAAAACCCAATAAAGGCAGAATCGACATGATAGACCCAGCGATTATCTTGGCAGACGAATCTAGGCCTACATTTAGAATCAAATAGGCCTATATCATACGCGTGAGAGATGCGGAGCAGTGATCCAGCCTCCGTAATTCACCTGGAGTCACCTGAGGGAGTCATTAGCCCATCATCAGGTGAGCGGTGATGGTAAGGGGGGGGTGATGGAGGGGTGGGGGAGGGCGAGGGGAGCGTGACATCTTACCTTCATGGGGTGGGGGGGTGGGAAGGGGGAGGGGTAAAGAAAGAGGTGGGGGGAGGGGAACGTAACATCTTACCTTCATGGGGTGGGAGGGGGGAGGGGGTAAAGAAAAGGGGGGGAGGGGAACGTAACATCTTACCTTCATGGGGTGGGGGGTGGGAGGGGGGGTGAAGGATAAGGGGGGGGGGTGAGGGAATGTGACATCATGGGGTGGGGGTGGGAGGGGGGGATAGGGGGTAGGGGGTAATATGGGATGTTATATATGGTTACATGAGGATCGAATTCCGTTTTCTGTTTTTATTTTTATTTTTGCTTTTCTTTTGTTATTATCATTATTATTATTATTGTTGTTGTTGTTGTTATTATTATTATTATTATTATTATTATTATTATTATTATTATTATTATTATTATTATTATTATTATTATTAGAAATTCCGTTTTTGTCCTCATTAAAAAAAATAGAAATTCGGTTTTCTATACCGATCTTATCTAATCTGTAAGCTATTATTTTCTCTCCTTCTTCCGTAATATTTAAAAATGAATTGTTTCAAAATCCAGCCAAGGTTTCAAATTCCAGCCAAGGTTTCAAAGGCCATCCCAGGTTTCAAAATCCAGCCAAGGTTTCAAAATCTAGTCAAGGTTTCAAATTCCAGCCAAGGTTTTAGAATCCAGCCAAGGTTTTAAAATCCAGCCAAGGTTTCAAATTCCACCAAAGGGTTTTAAAAAACCCGCCAAGGTTTTTAAAATTCCCGCCAAAGGTTTTAA
>NC_051420.1:25980240-25985944 GCF_015228065.2 Penaeus monodon | reverse complement strand
ATAAAGGCCAGCCAGGGGATTGATCGGAGGGGCGGTAAGGAGATCAGGGCCGCCTGCGGGGTCGCACTTGTTCGTCCTCTCGAGGAACATCGCCTTGACATCATAACGGCGATGGCAGATGAGGTGGACGTATCGGTATTCGTTCAGCTTGTTCACGCAATGGGCTTTCTTGGCTGTTCCAGGACCAAGAACTGCTTCCTCCCAGCTGAGCAAACTTGGCGCAGCAAGTGCCGCCGTGACGAGGCCCTGAGCCTACGTCACGGAGAGACAGGCGTGGCCACGAGGCAGTCGTAGCACCTGCAGACTTTCCCTCAGGCGTCCGCGGACCGCGAGGGCGCAGCCTGCTCTTCGATATCCCGAGATGCCCAGAGCAGCCGACGCGCCAAGGGCGTCCCGATCTCCACGGCAGGCAGACAGGAGGACCATAGATCTTGGGCGCCGCAGTCGGTCGCATCGGCCTCGGAGTGCAGACGCCTCGCCTGCTCGCAGGCGGCGAAGGAGGGAAGAAAGGAGCGAGATGCGATCCTTTGTAAGAAGGAGGCGATGAAATATGACTTGGCCTCGCCCGGCCGGGAGGCGATGCGGTATGGCACCGAGCCTCCTCCGGCGGGCTTTCTGCTGGCCCTCGCCCCGGCCGGACGCCCTTCGTCCCGCGCTCCTGGCGTGGGCGCTCGCCCTCGGCTCCCGCTGACTCCCTGGGCCTCGTCGGGCCGGACTGGGGTCTCGCGAGGCCGGAGTCTCGGCGAAGGGCGTCGGGCCGAAGGGGGAGAGAGAGGGGAGGGGCGGAATCGGCCACGAGTGAGCGAAGGCGAGGGACACGAGGCCCGCGTGAGCGAAGGCTTGTGGCGCGGCAGTAACCCTGCGCCCCGCTAGATGTCACTCCTGCGGTGGCATTGTGTTTTAATGAAGTTCAAAGATTGGCTACGGAATTGTGCCTGTTCGACGGCCGCCCGGCCGGATTCCTCGCGCCGGCGGGGGTTGGAGGGGGGGGGAGGACGAGAGGGGTAGGGGTGTGTAGTGGGGGGATTAAGTTATGTCGTTTTTCTTTTTTTTCTGGCTGACTTTCGTTTATATTTCTTTTCCCATTTCAGTCCTTGATCTGATCACCGACATCAGATTTTCCCACTTTAACATCCCTCACTCACCCCCCCCCCCTCTCTCTCTCTCTCTCTCTCTCTCTCTCTCTCTCTCTCTCTCTCTCTCTCTCTCTCTCTCTCTCTCTCTCTCTCTCTCTCTCTCTCTACCTGTCACCCATTCTCTACATCACAACAATCATCACCATCTTATGAGAAAACAAGGATCTCTCTCACCGCCAATTCCACGTCATCACCCCAACTCCCCTCCCAGTCACCCTGCCTCCCCCACCCCCTCCCCAACCAGTAACCCTCCCTCCCCCCCCCGGCCAGTCACCCTCCCTTCCCCACCCCCTCCCCTACCAGTCACCCTCCCTCCGCCACCCCCCACTCCCCTACCAGTCACCCTCCCTCCTCCACTCCCCTCCCCTACCAGTCACCCTCCCTCCTTCACCCCCCCTCTCCTCCCAGTCACCCTCCCTCCCCCACCCCCTCTCCCCTATCAGTCACCCTCCTTCCCCCACCCCCCTCCCTACCAGTCACCCTCCCTCCCCCACCCCCCACCCCTACCAGTCACCCTCCCTCCCCCACCCCCCTCCCCTACCAGTCACCATCCCACCCCCACCCCCCCTCCCCTACCAGTCACCCTCCCTCCCCCCTACCCCTCCCAGTCCCCCCCCCCTTCCCCTCCCGGCGCCCTCCTGCAGCCACTTCAGATCCCAAAGGACTTCCATATCCTTATATCAATAGGATTCTCCCCCCCCCTCCCCCCCATCCCTCTTATCCCCCCCTTATCCCCCCCTTCGCCTTATTATTGTTATTGTCTTAATTATAACTATCATGATAATGATTAGCATTACTACTATTACTACTATTACTACTACTATTATTATTACTGTTATTATAATTATTGTTAATGTTATTATTATTATTATCACTTTATGATTACTACTTTTATTATTGTTATTATTCTCTTCCTCCTTCTTCTCTCCTCCTTCTTCTCCTCCTTCTCCTCCTCCTCCTCCTCCTCCTCCTCCTCCTTCTTCTCCACCTCCTCCTCCTTCCTCCTTCTCCTCCCCCCCTCCTTTTCCCCTTTTTTTCCCCTTCTCCCCTTTCTCCTTCCCCTCCTTCCCCTCTCCTCCTTCCCCCCTCCCCTCCTCCTCCCTTTTCCCTCCTCCTCCTTCTCCTCCTCCTCCTCCTTTTCCCTCTCCTCCTACTCTTCCATCCTTCCCCTCCTCCCCTCTTCCCCCCCCTCTCCTCCTCCTCCTTCCCCCCCCCCTCCCCCTCCTCTCCCCCCTTTCCTCCCCCCCCCCTCCCTTTTTTCCCCTCTCCCCCTCCCCCTCCTCCCTCTCCCCCCCCCCCCCCCTCCCCCTTCCCCCTTTCTCTCTTCCCCTCACTTCTATTTCTTCTCCTTCTCCTCCTCCTCCTCTTCTCCTCCTCCTCTTTCTTCCTCCTCCCCCTCCTCCTCTTCTCTCACTTCCTTCATCTCCTCCTCCTCCCCCCTTTCCTCCTCCTCTTGCCCCCCTCTTCCCCTCCTTCCCAAAATCCTTTCTTTTCCTTTTTTTCTTTTCCTTTCCTTTTCACTGATCTCTTTTTCTCTCTTTTCCTTTTTTTTTTCCTCTTTTTTCCTTGCTTTTTTTCTCTTTTTCTTTCTCCCCCTCTTCTTTTCTTCTTTTCCTCTCTCCCCTCTCTCTCTCCTCCTCTCTCTCTCTCCCTCTCTCTCTCTCTCTCTTCCCCTTCTCTCTCTTCTCCTCTCTCTCTTTTCTCTGTTCCTCTTCTCTCCCTCCTCTCCCCCTTTTTCCTCCTCTCTCTCTTCTCTCTCCTCTCCTTCCCCCCCTCTCTCCCTCCTGTCCCCTCCCGTCCCCTCCTCCTCGTTTCCTGCCCCCTCCTTTTCCCCGCCTTCTCCCCTCCCCCCCCCTCCTCTCCTCCCCTCCCCCCCTCCCCCCTTCCCCTTTTCTCTTTCCCCCCTTCTTTCTCTCTCCTCTCCTCCCCTCTTTTTCTCTCTCTCTCTCCCCTCTCCCCCTTCCCTCCTCTCTCTTCTCTCCCCCCTCCCCCTCCTCTTTCCTCTCTCTCTCTCTCTTTCTTCTTCTTCTTTTCCCTTCTTCTTCCCTTCTTCCCCCTCTCTCTTCTTCTTTTTCCTTCTCTTCTTCTCTCTCTCTCTCTCTCTCCCCCTTTTTCCGTCTCCCTCCTCTTTTCCTCTCTTTTCTCTCTCCTCTCTCTCTCTCTCACCTTTCTCTCTCTCCCTCTCTCTCTCTCTCTCTCTCTCTCTTTCTCTCTCTCTCTCTCTCTTCCTCTCGCCCCCCTCTTTCTCCTCTCTCCTCTTTTTTCTCTCTCCTCTCTTTCTCTTTCTCTCCTCTCTCTCTCTCTCTCCTCTCTCCTCTCTTTCTTTTCCCCTCTCTCTCTCTCTCTCTCTCTCTCTCTCTCCTCTCTCCTCTCTCTCCTTTCTCCCTCTCTTCTCTCCTCTCTCTCTTTCTCTCTCTCTATAATTTTCTCTCTCTCTTTCTCTCTCTTTCTCTCTCTCTCTCTCTCTCTCTCTTTTCTCTTTCTCCTCTCTCTCTCCTCTCTCGTCTCTCTCTCTCTCCTTTCCCTCTCCTCCTTCCCCCTCTCTCTCTCTCTATCTATCTATCTACCTATCTATCTCTTCTTCTTCTTCTTCCTCTTCTTCGTCCCGACAGTTACCTCCTGATTGTTTATTTCTCTTGACTCCCTCTTGGATCGCTTTGTTTATTCGTCTTTCTTTATCTTTTCTCCTTTATTCGTGTTTCTTCCCTTCCCTTTTATTCCCCATGTCTTCTGTCTGTTTTTTCTTCGGCCCGGCTGGAGAGAGGGAAAGGAGAAAGAGAGAAGAAGGAAAAAGAAGATAGATGATAGATAGAGAGAGAGAGAGAGAGAGAGAGGGGGGGGGGGGGGGGGGGGGGGGGGGGGGGGGGGGGGGGAGAGAAGAAAGAGAGAGAGAGAGAGAGAGAGGGGGATAGGAGAGAAAGAAAAAGAGATAGAGTAAAGATAGAGGAAGAGAAGAAAAAGAGAAGGAAAAGAAAAGATAAAAATTGGGAAAAAAATTTAAATGTTTTTGAAACCCCAAAAAGACACAGAAGAAAGAGTGAGAGTTTTTTAAATTGGGAAAAATTTTTTTAAATCCTTTGACCCCTTCAATCGCACCTTTTCCTATTTTCAGGGTTGTGTGTGCGGGGGAAAAGTCGTATTTTTGTGACCTTTTGGTTTTTTTCTTTTTCCCCTTCGCCTGGGGTTCTTTCTCTTTTTCTGTTTTTTTTTTTCTCTAAATTTTTTTTCTTTTTTTCCTCCCCGTTGTCTCCCGTTTTTCCTCTTTTCTCTTTCTTTTGTTTTTCTTCCTTCTCTTCTTTCTTTTTCTTTCTCTCTCCTCTCTCTTTTCTCCGTTCTCCTCTCTCTCTTTTCTCCTCTCCTCTCTTTCCTCTCTTCTCTCTCTCTCTTCCCCCCCCTCCTCTCTCTCCTTCCCCCTCCTCTCTCTCTCTCTTTAACTTCTCTCTCCTCTCCCCCTCTTCTTTCCTCCCTATCCCCTCCTTCTCCATTAAAAGCCATCAAAACAAGTAAAAATGTTATCTACAGGTAAGAGAGCGGTTCAGGTCGAGGTACACTGATGGCGAGGATAAAGCGGGATTAAGCGGCGCCGCCTCGACCCGCCCGGCGGTAGCGGCCGCCATCAGCCCCCCGCGGCGATAATGACAGACCAGCCGTTGGCAACACCGCCCCCTTTAGTTTTTTTTCTTACTTTTCTTGTCGTTTCTTCTTTCATTATTTTCTTTTGTCGAAATTATTCCCACTGAAAATGTATCTTTTTGTGTGTGTGAATTTGTGTGAGGCGCTCGTGCGGATCGTGAGGAATAGATGAGCAAAAAGAGAAATGAACGTGAATTGGGAAACGAAAACAAATGAAAGTCGACGTTGCACCTGACCCGCTAACTGTTTTTTTTATTATTATTATTTTAAAATGCTTTTCCTCGTCTTCTTTCTCTTACTCTTCTTCTTCCTATCCCTTCTCTCTTTCCTTTTCATCTGCTTATTCCTCCTCCTCTTCTTTACTTATTCCTCCACTTTCTCCTCTTCTTAGTATCCCTCTTCCTTCTCCTCTTCTTCTACTCTCTCGCTTTCTTCTTCCTCATCCTCTTGCTCTTCCTTCCTCTCTCTCTCCCCATCTCTTCTTCCTCCTCCTCCTTCCTCCTCCTCTTCTTCATCCTTTTCCTCCTCTTCTTCTTCCCCTCCCCCTCCCCCTCCTTTTCCTCCTCCTCCTCCTCCTCTTCGCCCTCCTCCCCCTCCCCCTCCCCCTTTTCCTCCTCTTCCCCCTTTTCCTCCTCCTCCCCCTCCCCCTTTTCCTCCTCTTCCCCCTCCTCTTTCTCCTCCTCTTCCCCATTCGCCGGGGATTAGATCTCTCTCCCAGCGACCTTGATTAACTACCTGACCTTTCTGGCGACGAGTAATGAGCGCGATGGTGGGGATAAGGTCATGAGAAGGATAAGGTCATGAGAAGGATAAGGTCATGAGAAGGATAAGGTCATGAGAAGGGAGAGAGAAGATGATATGAGGGAGAGGAAGGGAAGAAAGACGATGGTGGAGGAGGAGGGGGAGGAGGAGGAGGTGGTGGTGGTGGTGGTGGT
>NC_051420.1:25972740-25975240 GCF_015228065.2 Penaeus monodon | reverse complement strand
AAAAGTGAGTGAGTGAGTGCGTATCTGTTTTTCCGTGCGTGTCTTGTGCGTGCGTCCGTGTGAGTTTCTAGCAGTTTTTTTTTTTAGCTTCCTTCTTACTTTTATCTCTCTTCTCTTCTTTTTCTTCTATTTCATCATCATCATCATCATCATCACCATCATCACCACCATCGCTATCATCATCATCATCATCATCATCATCATCATCATCATCATCATCATCATCATCATCTCATCATCATCATCATCATCATCATCATCATCATCATCATTCATCTTCTTCTTCTTCTCCTTCATCTTCTTCTTCTCCTTCATCTTCTTCTTCTTCTTCTCCTTCATCTTCTTCCTCCTTCTCCTGTTCCCCCTTCTTTGAATCACGTCTTCCACCTTTCCTTCTCTTTCACCTCCTCTCCCTCCTCTTCTTCTCCCGCCCGCCTCCTCCTCTTCCCCTCCTCTTCCTTTTCCTCTTCCTCCTATTCGTCTGCTACTGCCCCCCCCCCCCTTGCCTCCCTCCCACATCTGCCGCCCCCTCCACTCCCTCTCCCTTCTGTTCACCTCCTTCTTGTCCACCTCTTCCTCCCCTCCTCCTCCTTTTCTTCCTACATCTCTCCCTTTCCTTCCTCCTTCTCCACCCCTCCTCCTCCACCCCTACTCCTCTTCCTCCTCCTCCCTCCCTCCTTCCACCCTCCCTCCCTCCTTCCCTCTCTCCCCTCTCCCTCCCTCCCTCCCTCCTCTCCCTCCCCCTCCCTCCCCCCTCATTCCTTCCGTCTCTCCCGAATGACTTACGGCCCACCCCAGCCCCTCCCCTACTTTGTTCCTGTAAATAGTGACCAAATTAGCTCATAATAAGACGGCAGAAGCGACCGTAATGTATTCCTCTGCGAGACAAAAGGCCCGAGAAAGGTGGAATGCGCTGAGGGAGTGAGATTCATTTGCATGGGGGGGTGGGGAGGAGGCTGGGAGGGAGGAGGAGGGGGAGGGGATGAGGAAGAGGGTGGGGGAAGGAGGGTGGAGGGGTAGGATGGGGGGGATGGGGAGGGAATAGAAGGAGAATGGGGGAAGGGGGGGAGGGAAGAAGGAGAATGGGGATGGGGGGGTGGAGGCTGGGAGGGAGGAGGGAAGAAGGAGGGAGGAGGAAAAAGATGGGGAGGGAAGAGGAGAAGGAAGGAAGAGGAGGGAAGATAGAGGGAGGATAGGAGGGAAGATGAGGATGAGGATAGGTAAGAGGATGGGGGATAGGAAGAACTGGGAGAAGAGAAGGGAGTAGAAGGAGGTAGGAAAGGATAAAAGGAGGATAGGAGGAGGATAGAAGAAGAAGGATGGGAGGAGGATAAGAAGGAGGAAAGAGATAGGGATAATGAGACGGAGGAAGAGTAATGAAACAGGAGGAGACGAAAGAGGAAAAAGGGGGCGGGGGATAGGGTTAAAAAGGGTAGGGGGATAAAGGTGGTAATGGACGGGGAAAAGATAATAAATTAGTTTAATATAAATGATTTAAATAAAAAAAATTTTAAGAATGACAGGGGAGCCAGAGAAAGGGGCGGGGGGATAGGAGATCAAGGGAGATGGGAGGGAGAATAGGAAAAACAGATAAGAAGGATGGGGGGAGCAAGGATGTGGAGGAGATGGGGGGGGGGGGAAAAGGGAAAAGGATAGATAAGGAAACAGAGAGGGTGGATAGCGAAGATGTGATGAAGGAGAGGAGAAAAGGGGAGGAAGAAGGGATAAATGGAGGAGATAGGAAAGAGGAGGATGAGTGGATGAGGAAGAATGATGGAGGGAAAAGATGTCGAGGGGCGGAGGGCGAAGGGAGAATAGGAGACAAGAAATGGGGAAAAAAAGGGGAAGATGGAAGAGGAGAGGGAAGGAGGAGGGGGAAAAGGGGGAAAGAGGAGAAGTGGAAGGAGTGGAGGAGGAAAAAGGGGGGAAAGGGGAAGGGAAAAGGGGAGAGGGGAAGGAAGAAAGAAGGAAGAGGAGAAAAATAAAAATAAAAGGGGGGGAAAAAAAGGAAGAGGAGATGGAGGGGGGAAAGGGAAGAAAAAAGGGGAAGAAAAGATGGGGAGAAGAAGAAAAAAAAAAAAAAAAAAAAAAAAAAAAAAAAAAAAAAAAAAAAAAAAAAAAAAAAAACTGCCCCCCTTTCCTTCCCCCCCCCTTTTTTTTTTTTTTCTTTTTTTTTTTTTTTTTTTTTCCCCTTTTTTTTCCCCCCCCTTTTTTTTTTTTTTCCCCCCTTTTTCCCCTTTTTTCCCCCCCTTTTTTTTTTTTTTTTTTTTTTTTTTCCCCCCCCACCTTTTTTTTTTTTTTTTTTTTTCTCCCCCCCCCTTTTCTCCCCTCCCTTTCTCCCCCCCCCCTTTCCCTCCCCCCCCCTTTTCCCCCCCCTCCTTCCCCCTCCCTTTCTCCCCTTCCCTCTCCCTTTCTCCCCCTCCCTCCTCCTTTCTCCCTCTCCCTTTCTCCCCCTCCCACTCCCTTTCTCCCTCCCCCCCCTTTTCTCCCCCCCCTTTTC